>NC_028643.1:12373471-12392815 GCF_001406875.1 Solanum pennellii | reverse complement strand
TTCTTAAATACTCTTAGACTTAGTAATTTGAGGATAGATGTTCTTGATGTGATGACTTCTAGATTTTGGGGATGATAAGTATTATACTTTAGAAGTTTATTTAATTGATTACGTTAATAAGTTTTTGGATCTTTCACATTTTATTTACTATTCAAAATTGATATACTGGTAAATGTTGGGGTTTAGATTGTTGGTTCCCTCACCTAGTAAGATAAGTGTGGGTGCCACTCGCGGCTCGTTTTGGGTCGTGACATATATTAATAAGTTAAATTATAACAAATAGTTGAGCACCACGTATTTATAAAAATATTAAAATATTTTAAATTTAAAACCATTAAATAAGTGATTAATTTTGAACCCAAAGATAGATGACAATGGTATTTTGAAGTCAATAGATGGATGGAAGGTAATTTTGTATCATTTTTATACTTTAACGATATTTTAGACCCTTTTCGTAAAAATTATTATATTGAATTCATTCACGTGCTCAAGCAAACTGAGAAACACCTTTTGTCATGTTAGCATAAATGACTTAACAGATACATTATTTTGGATGATATTGAACTGTTAAAAGTGAAACAACACTAAGTTGAAGTGTTAAATGAAAAATGATTTCATATTCATGTGGTTGTGAATGTATTGGGCGAAAAGATTTTCACACTCCATGTGAATGTAAAATTACATCAATTTATTAATATATTGAAATGTTAAATTTTTTATAAAAATACATAGTATTATTTAATCATGGAAACAATAAAGAGAGAATGTATGAAAATTATAAGGAAGAATAAAATGCAAAATTATTATATTGAATTCATTCACGTGCTGAAGCAAATTGAGAAATACCTTTTGCCATGTTAGCACAAATGACATAAAAGATACATTATTTTAGATGATATTGTAGTGCTAAAGTAAAACAAGACTAAGTTGAAGTGTTAGAAATGAAAAGTGATATCAAATTCATATGGTAGTGAATGTATTTGACGAATTTATTAGTATATTTAAATGTTAAATTATAATGAAAATACATGGTATTATTTAATGATGGTTAAACTATACAAACAAACTACTTATTGATGGTATAAATAAATCTATGCATAAATACTTTATATCTATTATTTTATCATGCCTTGATCTCTCCCTACACCAAATCATCAATGTTACCGGATTGGTTTTTCTAGGTTGATACTCTCGTCTCATATTTTTCATTAAGACCGAGAGTTTAATTATAAATACATATTTGAATAATTAAGATATAATCTTCAAATGTAAATGCTTATGATTTCCTAGTTTTAATATATGAATGTGCATAACTTAGGTATATATGAATATTATAAATATATAATTCTAATAAAAATTAATTTAATAAAAATAAAATTATTGTTTGATTTAAGAAAAAGTATATTTATGTGTTCAGGTAATGATGGAGAATTAGGTGTGTACATTAGGTCGATTATCTAAAATAATTAAGCCAGTTTATTAAATCTAAAGTCAAATCAAATCAACACAAAGTTAGTTATTTTGATTTTAGTTTTAGTGGATTTTTTTTACAGTTATACTATGGTTGAAAAAGAGATTAAATATATAATCACTTACTAGTATAATAGGCTAAACCTTTAAAATTTACATGAATATAAAAGGTTAAATGAGTAGAAATCTTTAAAAAGATTTAAACTTTACATGAGTATAAAATATTTTCATTGAAATATGTATGTTCAATATTTTCAATTTATAAGATTAAAGAATAAAGTCAAACTAAATACAAAATAAAATATTTATAAAATATATTGTTAACTTCTAATTCAAAAAATTATAATAGTATAACTGTAACTTTCAATCTGAATATAGAACAAAATTTTTACAAGCCAAAAATTTGAAATAATATATTTAAATATTGAAAATTATAAACTCATTTAATTATCAAAGTAGATTATAATTATGATTTTTTTTATAATACCAAACCAAATCAAGAGTGGTCGATTTTTTTTAATGCCAAAGCAATGAAACCAACCTACAAGCTTGCTATTTTTTTTTATTTGACTTGGTTCGTTGATTCGATTTGACTTTACGATTTGACTTGTACACCCATAGTAAAAATTATTTTAGTGGTGGCTGTGATGGTAACGATTGATGTTAGTAGCTAGTAATGGTGATGGTGATGGTTGTGATGGTGGAAGTGGTTTGTGATATATTGATTGTCATGATGTGGTGATTGTGATTGTAATTGTGAATTTTGTTGATGTCAGTAATTGGCAGCATTGATGATAATGACTGAAGAATATTTTATGATTGACAATTTGTAATAGTAGTTGTTATAGTTGGTAGTACGGATCGACCGCACTAGTGTTAGTATTTAATAGTATTATTGATAAAGGTGATGGTGACGATGATTGAAAAATGTATGACGATTGACGATGTGTTGATGATAGTTAGTGGCAAATCAAATTGTGATAGTGGTGTTGGGAATAACATCAACAAAAGAGACTGTAATAATGATGGCAACGAATATAATTATAATGATTGATGGTAGCACTTGACATGAGTAACTAGCAGAGTTGGTAGTTGTGACTCGTGATGACATAGGTGGTGATTGTAAAGGGAATGGTGATTCGTAGTGGTAATCTACAATTATGAATTTTTCTATTTAAATAAGAACTTGGCCAAAACAACAAATAATGTTTTGACCTATTCAAATAGAAACCCCTCAAGTAGTAGTAGTACATACAAATGGAACCTTCTTTTTCTTGTGTGTGTAGTGTGTACACGTATCAAAGAAATACAAAAAAAAGAGTCAACTTAATAAAACATGAGATTCGTGCCTTTAACTAGATCTACCTAAAGGAGCGGGCTGGTAAAGGGTGGCCTTAATATTCAATGTGATGTATGCCGCCAAATATAAACTCTTGACAAAAATAGACAGAAAATGGCATTTGAACAGATCTCCTCTTCAAACCCAACATAGAAATACATTTTGGAATAAAAAAAAACTTATTTTGTCATATTTTTAAATAATTTTCTATTATTTGAAAAAATTATAAAAATATCTCCTATTATGTATCATAATTTACGAAATGTATTCATGGAATATATCACTATATGGGATGTGTCAGGATGTAACTCAATCAAATACAGTGCCATACAAAATATACAATATATTGATATATCAATCAGATATAATGTTATACACAATATATCAAAATATTAACTGATATATTTAAAATCGCAAAACGCCATGTATTCAAATATTTTGGGTTGTATATGAATTCCACCAAATTGTTTGTTATTTTACCAACACAATTTAATAGTTAACCGTAGTTAGTTTGTAGTAGGTGGGTTGACTAGTCTGGGTTGGTAGGCGTTGGGCTGTCTCCTCTCTTCTTCCTCATCTCCTCCATATATTGCTCTCCCTTCTCTCACAAAGTCTCTCCAAACCTAACCAAATTCTAAGCCAAACAACAAACACAACTCTCTTTTTCATCGTCTTTGGCTAAATCATCTTTAGCTGGGTAATTAGCGATTACCCAGTTGAGCAAACTACATTTTTCGATTATTCACAGAAATGGATTCTACATCAGAAAAGCTTTCTCCTTTTGATTTTATGGCGGCGATTTTTAAAGGAGGAAAGATATTTGATAAACTGAATTCGTCATTAGATTCTGGTGACTCAACTTCTCCGGCTTCACTGACAGCTTTGTTGATGGAGAATAAGGATTTGATGATGATATTGACAACATCAGTAGCTGTTTTAATCGGATGTGCTGTTGTTTTGATGTGGCGGCGCTCGTCAACATCTGCTAGGAAGGTTGTCGAGTTACCTAAGTTGGTGGTTCCTAAGTCGGTTGTAGAACCTGAAGAGATTGATGATGGAAAGAAGAAGATTGCCATCTTTTTTGGAACCCAGACTGGTACAGCAGAAGGCTTCGCAAAGGTAACGTCAATTCATAGAATATATAGACAATTTTTTTATTTGGATTTTGGTGATTATTGATTTTGGAGTTGTAGAAATACTGAAGATCCAAAAAGTCAAATTTAATAACTTGTAATTTTGTGATCTCAGCAAATGATTTGCAATTAGGGGAGAAAAATAAGTGATTGTGAATGTATTTTTGTACAGGCACTTGCTGAGGAAGCCAAGGCCAGATATGAGAAAGCTATCTTTAAAGTCATTGATATGGTGAGCTTTCGTTATCTTCACAAGTATGATATACAAAGTGAAGTTGTTGATTATGGGAATCATGGTTTGATTGTTTCTGATTGTTTTAAATTAATGAATTCTAGGATGATTATGCGGCTGATGATGAAGAGTATGAAGAAAAATTGAAGAAAGAGAAATTGGCATTCTTTTTCTTGGCGACGTAAGTTGGATTTATAACCTTGTATACTCACTTGCAAAATGATCAATTTTGCATTTGCTAGATATTGATTATATTATGTAGTTAGTAACTTGATTTATGTTGATTGATCGTAGATATGGTATATTATGTAGTTACTAACTTGATTTATGTGGATTGATCATAGATATGGAGATGGTGAACCAACTGATAATGCTGCCAGATTCTATAAATGGTTTGAAGAGGTGAATATAATGGATTAACTAAGTGATCTAACATCTTATCAGTTTAAGCTTGTTGCATCTCAGCTTAATCATTATTTCTGTTATTTTCTGTAGGGGAAAGAGAGGGGTGACTGCTTTAAGAATCTTCAGTATGGAGTATTTGGGCTTGGCAACAGACAATACGAGCATTTTAACAAGGTACGAACGAGATTAATTTTATTGTTTTTGCACTTGTTCCTGTTCATATGTATTCTAATATGACAGCTGTTTGCTAACATGTACTTGTTCGTTCTCTTTATTATTGGTGTCAGATTGCTAAAGTTGTCGATGAGCTTCTGGCTGAGCAAGGTAGATCGATCTCTTTCAATTGCAAACTTCTATCCATTTTTTACATGAATATGAAATATTAGATAAGTGTTCTTCTCGAGTTGTATATCGTTCAAATGATGCCATCCTGTATAATTAGAGTAGTAAAATTGAGCTGTTTAGGTTATCTTGTATTTAAATGACCTGCAGTAAAGCAATGAATTCTCTTAATCTTAAGTGTTGAGCATTTCGACTGTAAAGGGTAGGTTTTTAAAAATAATTTGGTTAGTGCAAAAACCTCTTTTGTGTTAAAAAATAAAAAATCGTGGGTGCGCAGGAAAACTGTCTCATTGGGTTCTAGAGATGGCATCTAGGATGTTATCCTTTTTTCATAATTAAATTGATTCTCTGTTCTTACTTGCTAAATTGTATAAACTGCAGGTGGGCAGAGGCTTGTTCCAGTGGGTCTTGGAGATGATGATCAATGCATTGAAGATGATTTTTCTGCATGGTATGCTTACTAAAACTTCTCCTAATACAACAGGAGTTTCCTTTTGTTTCCTCGTTATCTGTGTGCTCATAATTACGTGAATGCTGTAGGCGTGAGTTAGTGTGGCCTGAATTAGATAAGTTGCTTCTTGACGGGGATGATGCAACTGCTACAACTCCGTATACTGCTGCTGTTTTGGAATATAGGGTTGTTACCTATGACAAGTCCAACTTTGATAACGACTTGACCAACACAAATGGTCATGCAAATGGACATGTCATCGTTGATGCTCAACATCCTGTCAGGTAACAAACTGCTCTTCCAATGTCATTGGACTTCCGTTCATGGGCCTGCTCTATTCACATCTAATCTTGCTTCTGTGCGCCTCTATGTCTACAGAGCTAATGTTGCTGTGAGGAAGGAGCTTCATACTCCAGCTTCTGATCGTTCTTGCACTCATCTGGAGTTTGACATTTCTTGCACTGGACTTACGTAAGTCCTCTTTTAAGTCATTCAACATATATAGCGAGTGGTTCTAAAATGCTGTACTCGGGCATTCAGAGCATAATTCTAATTCTACAAATTTCTTTAAAGGGGAGATTGAAGTTATTGAAGCCAAGTGATGTCACTGAAATTGATTATAGTCGTATTTTCTAAAATGGTTCTTGTGTTCTCAGGTATGAAACTGGTGATCATGTTGGTGTGTACTGTGAAAATTTTGTTGAAACCGTGGAGGAAGCTGAAAGGCTACTGAATATATCACCGGATACTTTCTTTTCCATTCACACCGATAAAGAGGATGGCACACCACTTGGTGGAAGTTCATTGCCATCTCCCTTCCCTCCTTGCACTTTGAGAACAGCATTGACTCGGTATGCTGATTTTTTGAGTTCTCCTAAAAAGGTAACTTGTTTACTGATCTTGAGGTTTCTCCTGTTTTTTTGACAGCTATTAAGTACTCATTCTTAATTGTATATCTTGCAGTCTGCTTTACTTGCTTTAGCGGCATGTTCTTCTGATCCAAACGAAGCTGATCGATTAAGATATCTAGCATCACCTGCTGGAAAGGTGTGGTCTTGTTGCATTGTACTTTCACTTATTGAAGCTTACTTCATCATTCTCATGTCTTTGTGAAATCTATTTCTTCAGGAAGAATATGCTCAGTGGATAGTTGCAAGTCAGAGAAGCCTTCTTGAAGTCATGGCTGAATTTCCTTCAGCCAAGCCTTCAATCGGTGTTTTCTTTGCTTCTATTGCTCCTCGCCTACAACCAAGATTCTACTCCATCTCATCATCTCCTAGGTGAGTAGCTAGCTGCAGTTCTCTTTCAAATATTAAATGTAAAAGCAGTGTTAGAGAGTTTGTTACGATCAAGGAATTTAACAGTGTATGATGAAGACATAATGAGTTAAACCACGATAAACTAATCTACTAAAATTTGTATTCCATAATCGGCGATGCAAAATTAGGATGGAGGATACCTGTATTAAAGATTTTTTTGGTTAATTATGTTCATATTTCTTGGAAATGGGTTTTCATTTATTCAGTGTTGTGAAAGGCCCTCGCCATAGCGCCTTTGGCGAATGGCGAGGCGAGGCTGTGTCGCCATTATCCACTGAGGCGAGGCGACCTCAAATAGGCGAGCCGAGGCGACCCAATGGCGACGTAAATGGCGTCGCCATTTTGATTTTTTTTTTTTTTAAAGTTTGAACTTAATAATATTAGGGTTTTTTTTTTCTATTTTCAAACTTTCATCAGACTTTCGTGTATTCTTCTTCTTCTCTTCCCCGAGTCGCTGTTGCTTCTTCTCTTCCTCAGTCGCTTCTCTCTTCTTCGTCTCTTTCCCTCGAGTTGCTGCTCCATTCGTCTCTTTCTCTTTCACTCTTCACTGTCCCTGCCTTCGCTACTCTTTTTTCCTCTGTTTTCTTCACTCTCTGTTTTGTCCCGGATTACTGTAAAATGCTTTCTGCTTTCACTGTGTTGTGACTGTTGTCCATTATTTTTTTGAAAAAAAATTAATTCTTCTATGGTAATTATTATAGTATTTGTAATATATGTAATTGCTATTGAAATTTTGAATATTATATGTGCAATTAAATGTTTTTTATTTTTGGTATTAATTGGCGCCTCGATTCAAAAAGGCGAGCGCCTCGCCGCTCGCCTCGCCGCGTGGCGAGGCAGGCCCTTGTCACCTTTTGTCGCCTCTCGCCGTCCAAAATACTGCATTTATTTGTTGAACATTAGTATGAGGTATTTTTTTGACGATGTCATACATACTGCTACTCAACTACAACATAAGCTTCTGACAATTTTACTGCAATATTTTATTTTGCACAACCTTGCGGAAATGAAAGATTGCCTTTTTACTTCTTTCTATCCATTTTATTTGACAAATCAGAGAACATAACCTTGTGATCTACTTTTGCTTGCAGGATGGCGGCATCTAGAATTCATGTCACTTGTGCACTGGTTTACGACAAAATGCCAACTGGACGAATTCACAAGGGTGTCTGCTCAACATGGATGAAGGTATTCACTAAATGATGGTTGAACTTTTGTGATGCATTCAAATAAATTACAAGAGAACTCAAAAAGAATCACTTGCTGGTATTGCCATTGTGTTCTACACTAGATTGAGATTTTTCGTCTTAATGCGGCATTTAGCTTTGTTTCTTTCGAAATATTTGGACCGTTATATGTTAAAAGTTAATGTAGTTTGGTTCTCTTTCGGTTTCCATGTTGGTTCCTCTTTCAGAATGCTATTCCTCTAGAAGAAAGCCTTTCCTGCAGTACGGCACCTATTTTTGTTCGGCAATCAAACTTTAAACTGCCAGCTGATAACAAGGTTCCAATCATAATGATTGGCCCTGGTACTGGATTGGCACCATTCAGGGGTTTCCTCCAGGTTAGGTTCAGAAATCAGAGACTAGCGGAAGTGTCTCTTTGTAATGCATAGCATTTGACACTTCTAGTATCTTTCAGGAAAGAATGGCTTTGAAGAAGGAAGGAGCTGACCTTGGTCCTGCAGTGTTATTTTTTGGATGCAGGAACCGCCAAATGGTTAGTATTAACTGGCTATAGATATTTTAGCACAATTCACTTACATAAGCACATATATTTGGTATTATATTCATGGGTTACTACATCCTCTCAACTCATCTATTTGTATCTGTAGGACTACATCTATCAGGACGAGTTAGATAACTTCCTTGAGGCCGGTGCACTTTCTAATCTAGTTGTTGCCTTCTCACGTGAAGGACCTAACAAAGAATATGTGCAACATAAAATGACACAGAAGGTATGCTGCTCACTCTACCCTGTGTTACTTTGCAAATAGATTTGATGTTTATTCCAACGATTGTATTGATATATGATCTTAACTATTTTCTTGTTTCTAGGCGGACGACATCTGGAACATGATTTCTCAGGGAGGTTATGTTTATGTCTGTGGTGATGCTAAGGGCATGGCCAGGGATGTCCATCGGACCCTTCACACTATTGCTCAGGATCAGGTAAAAACTTCTCAATAACATACTATTATCTGGCTGTGGTGTTCGTTTTGTGCTGTCAATGGGTTGTCCAGTACCTTACCGGCCTAGTTTCAATATTTAATTCCACTAGCCATTTGTCATTTCTGTTGAATGGGTTTTTGATTTCTTTAGATATTCATCACCACAAACAACCCGGGAACAATACAATGTACTTTACTGCTGTACCACTTTAAGACCACAACTATAGGTTTGATGTTGACACATGTTGAAAATATCAATTATAGTCTATTTGACATGTACAAAGTGTCTGGTGCAAAACCTTTGCTTGCTTAGATTGAAGTCATAACTTAGCTTTACTTATATCTCAGGGATCACTTGATAGCTCCAAGGCTGAGAGCTTTGTGAAGAATTTGCAAACGACCGGAAGATATCTGCGTGATGTGTGGTAATTGTCTCATGGCAAGCCTATTGTGATTAGAGAAATATATAGGAAGGCGAGGACTTGCAAAGAACAATCAGCCTTCCAATAGGGTGGGTAAAACAAGTGTACGATTTGTCGTCACAGCTCTACTATTTGTATGATTCTTTTTTTACTTTTGGATGAAAGATTTTTTGGTTGATGTAGTTTATATATATCATTAATATATATGTACAACTGTGGGACAAATAATTATGCTAGTATTAATTTTAGGCAATATTTATTCAAGATCTTGTGCCTTGTATTTCCCTAATGAACCAGCAATATGGTTCAGACAACATTGTATGCTGACATTTTAAGGCCATATTTATTACATTTTGAAATAATTTGAGAAATATACTAGGCTCTCACAAAAAAATAAGATGTATAATTGGCATATTGACTCGAGTACAAAACGAGTGTTTATGCCTCTTCCCTTTATGTCGTTGGGGAACTCCCTTTTTTGAAAAAATAGGGATGCCCTTCACCAATAAGGCAGTTCTACAAATCACTATAATTAACCGTTTAAACACTTCTAAAATATTTAACAAATTGGTTAACTCTTAAAATTTCATATGTTAGGGTATATAGTCTCAAAATTACATAAAGTAATATTAATCACAATAATAAAGAAACCAAAAATATTTAAGAGATAATTTTTTTTATAACTTTCCCAATTCCATAATTTAAAGATAGATGGTGTGTTTGGTTCGAAGGAAAATGTTTTCTTAAAGAATGTTTTTTCTAACGTATTTTTCTCATATATGGTTGGTGAGAGAATTTTGTAGTGTATGATTGATGAATTCAAAAAGTATTTTTTTGAAAATATCTTCTTTTTTTTGCGGAGAATAGAAAATAGTTTTTGATTTGACAATTAACCCAGATAATCGATTCAACACTTGGCACCCAACACCAGATTCGAGACTTAACCACTACCCCGACATGGGATCCGACATTTGAAATGGGACTCGATCCTAATCATGAACCAAATAATGACACGATCCTGAGACCCAACTCAGGACCCAACCTCCAATCCTAACCCTAGACCTGATATTTGAACTCGAATATGATCCCGAACCTGAACCTGACCTCGACTCATGACCTAACCTCGATCTGTGGCCAAATCCCAACCTTGACATCTGACCCGAGACTCCACTTAATCCTTATTCCAACCATGACTTTTGATCCCAGATTCCATCTGACAATTACGCGAGACTAGAGACTCGACCCCGACCTTAGACATGATCTTCACCTTGATTCGAGACCTTGACCTAAGATCCAACATTCGAACTGGAACATGATACCTATACCTGATGTGAGACTTGCTTAACTTCAACCCAAAATCTGATTCTGACACTCGATTCCAAATCCTATCCCGACATTTGATTTGGGACTCGACTTTGATATTCGATTTAGAATTTGATCCCTAACCCTAATGCGAGACTAACTACGACTCAATTCTGAATTCGAGACTTGGATATCGAATTGAGGTCGAGAGTCGAATCTTTAATTGAGAATCAGGAGCCAGATCTAGAATTAGTATTAAGAATCGATACAAGAGACTTAAGTTAGGATAACAAGTTGAGGTATGATGTTCAAAATTATTTTGAAAAATATATATTTTTTAAGGGAAGTCGTATTCTTTAAATTTAGAGAAAATAAAATAATATGAAAAATCATTTTTAAAATATTTAAATGAACCATAGAAGAATATTATTTACTTACTCATTGAGTTCAGCTGAATATTAAAATTAAAAATATTTACAAATGCTAGTTATAATTAATTTATAATGGCACGTTCTTATTGTAGGATTAAAGAACAAGTGGAGTTGGCAAAGAGTGTGGCTTCTGCATCCCCACGTGCCTCAATTACCGCATCACATATATCGCCATCTAAATAAAAAAATTACTACTTTTATTTCTATCATCAAAATATTTTAAATATTCTATAAAGTACCCTCCTCCATTCGCGTTAAAGAAGTAATAGTAATATTTTATACTTTACTTTTAATTATCATAAGTCATTCCTTATTAAAATATTTCATATTAAAGATAAAATAGATACAAAACAAATGATTTATTCTTTAATTTTTTAAAATTAGACAAACAAATAAATATTTACTTGATTTTTAAATTTAAATGATGAAAATACTGTAACAAAAATGTAAAAGTAGACGGTAAATAATATACTATTTTTACCACTTTAAAATTGAGAATCCCCAAGTATTTTTTTCTTTTAAGAAACATAATAATCAATTAAGAATGTGTTTGGTACAAAAAAAAATATTTTTTTAAAAATAATTTTTTAATTTTCTCATGTTTAATTAGGTTATATGCTTTTCAAATGAATTCATTTTCCTTAGATTTAAAGAAATGACCTCCCTTCAAAAATTAAGGAAAATATTTTCCAAAACTCTCTCCAACTTTAAAATTATAATTGTTTTTTGAAAAAATTAATTTATTTTATCCCTACTCTTTAAAGCATCCCCTCCCCCTCCAGCTCTCCCCCCCCAAAAAATATAAAACTTATTTTAAAAAAATTATTTTTAACTTCAAATTTTTAATTTTTCATCTCTACGCTCGACTCTCCCCGATTAGCCCCCTACCAATCCCCTACCCTACTCAAAAAAAATTAATTTAAATTAATATTAATTTAAAGAACTTTTTTTTAATTTTAAAATTATTTTCTACTCTCTGGTAAAAATAAGATATACTTTTAAAAAAAATAACTATTCATAAGTTATTTTTCAATAAATATATTTTCTAGAAAAAAGAAAAAACATTTTGGTTCGTCTAAACCCACCCTAAGTGTGACATGACATTTTATGAATCAACAAATAGTAGTACAAAATAAGAGATCCTCACCTAGTGAATCTGTCAAAATATAAGCCACGCAATAGAGAGGGGCTTGCCATCCTCTGGTGTGCTTAATTTTGAGCTTCAATTTTTAACACGTGTACTACTTTCTTTTCTTTTCTTTCCATCACTTAAAGGGCCGCCAACAAATTAGTTCTATTTTACCCAAAAAAGAATAATATTTAAAAAATCAATAGCTTTCCACATTATCAATCAATTTTGCAACGATCTTGAAAAATTATGACTTCTCATGGCAAATATATGTGGGACAACTTGATATATTAATTGTTTATTTTTAATAAAAAATTATTCATCTACGTGGATGAAAAAGATACCATTGTAGGACGCAAAGTATAGAAAATTATACATATGTTAAAAGCAATGACTTCTGTATGGCTGTAGAGTTTGAGTGTGGCGTATTCAATTTTGATTAGGACTAAATAAGATGTATTCGATTTTACTTTGATATTTTGGAATCTAGTTAATTTAATATTTTAATTTATATGTATATAAAATTCTATATCTATATAAGACATTATATTTTTTGAAAAAATATGTCAAAATATATTAGATCAAAATATGATCTCCTACAAGAAAATCAAGGGAGCAAATAGATTTATTCTATATTTATTTATATATAAAATATTAGATTATATTTGTGATTAATTTATTTCTCATATGTTTAAAGTTTGTTGGTACAAATTTTGATTGTGAATGACTTATTTTTCATATGTTTAATATTTATTATAAATAAAATTTAAATTTTTTTTATGAGGTATATTTAAAATCAAAAAAATTGAAAATATTTTAGTATATTTTATAGATTTTTTTTTTACAATAAATTTTTTTCAGGATCTTTCTTTTAAAACAAAGGAAATAATTTTAGCATGACTTTACACAAAAAACGAAAAAGAAAAAAAGGAGGTAAGAATATGAAAATTTTAGAAATAATAATAAATTTAACTTCTTATGGGGTCCATATACAAAGCTAACCTGAGCTAGTCTTTTTTAATTTTATATATAATATAAAATAAAAAGAATGAACGATTAAGAATTTAAAAATCCCAAGTAGTTTATGACCACAGAAAACCAAAAAAAAATAATAAAAATCAAATAGTTGGGAATCTAGGGGTGAATTAAAGATGGTATAATGTATAAATAACAGAAGGGGTGGTTGGGTGGGTGATTTATTATATAAATAAATGGAAAGTTAGGTTAGAGAATTGGGTGGTTGGTGGTAGACAATCAGATATAACACCAACCAACTGAATGAAATATTGACAATGTCATCATTACAAAAAAAATAATGCTCAAAAAATCAAATATTAAATTATATTCACTTTTTTTTTTCAAATAGAAAATGATCACAATAATTTATTTTTTGCAATAAAAACTTGTAAAATATACGATATCTTAATAAGATTAGAGTTTAAAGCTATATTTTATAAAGGTGTTTTTAATTTTTTTTTAGTTGGTGTATATTAAATAACATTAGAAAATAATTAAGATTTGAGAAAAATAGGGTGTCTACAAATATTATAAAGGAAAAAAATATAAATAAAGCAAATTTCTAATAAAAATAAATAATATGAAATTAAATAATAAAATCTGTTTCAAAAAATTGAGAAGTTAATATAATATTATCGAAATAGTATCTCCTTGAATATGATAATTTGATGTAATAATATCGAAATTATGTTGTTCTACTTAAATATACCGGTAACTTAGTACAATGCTTTTAATTTTGAAGAAAACACCAAAAAACAAATTACTGACTTTCTTATAAGTAAACAACAATCACAGTTTAAAGATTTTAAAATATTCAATAAAATAGCAAGAGGGGGAATGAAAAAGACAAAAATAAAAATATAATATGAATTCTGTTATAAACAATTTGTATTATAGTAAATGTCTAATTATGTGGAGTCCTTGTAGGATATGGTTACGAATCCTACTTAGGGACCAAGTAAGGTTTTCCCTATAAATAAAGAGTTTTTCTTCATTGTAAATAAGATTTGTGAAAGATCCATGAATCCTGAATATACTTCAAGATGAATAAGAAATCTTTCTCTTCTCCGTACTTTATTCGTGTTCTAATTTCATATAGTTTCATAACACGTTATCAGAACGATTGTTCTATTCTTAAAGAATGATGAAGAAGACGGAAAAGTGCAAAAGAGATCTTGCATAAGTTATGCAATAAGGTTTTTATATCTTCAAGGTATGATTTATCTTTATGTTATAATTATTTATGTAACAGATCTGGAGGTCCCATCTAAAGTAAGTATTTAAGAGCCTTGTCGACTTTCTATACGTTTAATTTTAACCGACTGGGAAGAGAATTCCTTAATTTATTTTAATAATTAAATAAGCACAATTTAGTGAAAGATATGTTTTCAATCTCTACATGAGATACATGATCTATTAAACTATATCTATTAACTGCTAGTGATTTGTGTGTAATTATAATATATAATCATATTAATGATCATCAAAAGTGATAAAATTGCAATGATTTTCAAAGGCTTGAGGTTGAGCCTCATTGTGTGTAAGACAATGAATTTAAGTTATATCGCACCAAAAGAATAAGACGATGGATTTACGTCCAAGCGCACCAAGAGGGTAAGACATCAGAAGTCTTGATGCTTTGTAATGAAAGATGTTGGATTCAAGTCCGTCATTGATTTATGGCATAAGACGTTGGGTTTGAGTCTCAATGCACTATATTGATGATGACTAAGCAATATAATGAGTTTTTGATAAAATTAGTCATGAAATATATCTCGTTGAAGCAGATCCATTCCCCAAAGTGAATGTAGCAGTGCATAAATGTCTAAAAGAAGACAATTGATTAAATGATGCACATGAATATGAAATGAGGTACTAAGTTATCAAAATTTGATGTACTTAGATGATTGTGTTCCATTCATGATGAATGAAAGCCTTTGATAAATGGTAAAAATACAGATCCATTCTTTAGAGTGAATGAGGTTATAAGCCACCATGCTAGACGTGAATTTTCTTGTACTGCTTGTTAACAAGGCAAGTTAATTGTGAGACCATCATAAACGAAAGTTGAGATTGAATTCTCTGTGTTCTAGGAACGTATACAGATATTTGTGGACCTAGTCATCCACTTGGTGGATTGTTTAGATATTTAATGGTCCTAATAAATGTTTCTTCTATATGGTCTCATGTGTGCCTATTATTATCTCGCAACTTGATGTTTGCAAAAATGTTGGCACAAATAATATATTACATGCACAATTTTCTTCAGATTAGCTCATTGAATGATGGGATCACGACTCACCTAAAGGGTAAAGTAATTGAGAAGAAACAAATCTGAAAAAATTACGCTTGGAGTAATAAAATTGAAATTTACTCATATAATAATAAATTAGAAATTTATTAAAGCAGAAGGCACATGGCGTAGTAAACTTGGAGTTTACGAGTACTAATAATTATGTTAGTTGGCATGAATAATTTGGTCATCCAAAAGATATGCATACTGAGTAATGGACATACATTGAAAAACAAATATGGTTGCAGACTACCTATCAAGACAAAGCTACTCAAACTGAGGACAAAAATGAACATACAATTGAAGAGCTATTCAAAGCCATTACTACACTTTGTACTAAAGTGGATAGAATGGATAATGAGATACAAAGGCTACAGACTAATGAAGATAATCTGAAGTCTAGAGCTAATATAAGTCAGCAGCATGACTATAAAAATGCGGAGCTACGTCGTTCGGCAGACGGAAAACAGCCAGAGCTAAAAGGAGACGATGGGAAACTCCTAGAATTAACTAATGAAATAAAAGAGATGGAACAAAAACTAAATGAAGACCTTGAAATAAATGAAATAGACGAAAATGAATCAGATACAATCAATGACCAAAAATCAGAAATAAGTGATATAAGTGAGACATACACAGAAATTCTAGAACAGGTAAATAAACCGAAAAAATTAGAAATAAACACAGGAGATATGAATCGACCTAGTACGTCAAGAGTTAAAACTCCAGACAATAGTCCCAGAAATAGTCCTAGAATTAGTCCTAGATGGACACCACCAACTTATTATACAGAAAGTTATCAGCAATCAGATAGAACTAACGCAATATGGAATAGTAGATTAAATAAAAATTGGATACCAAAACCAATAAACGAACAATATAATTTCTTAGATCTAGATTGTGTTACAGATATAAATAAAGCAATATTACTATGGATAGGAAATATATCTAAGCAACTAATAGATAACAAAATAAAAACAACAGAAACACCAAGGTATATAGAAAGAACATTTGTAGGAACAACAAGATTATGGATAGAAAATCTACCCTTAGAAAGTTTAGAAGTACTTAGAAGTGACAAGAAAATGGATGGATCTCCATCAGCAACAAATATAGATATACTAGATAAATATGAATCAGCAATAAGAAATGAATTTGGTGGTATGACCACAGATATAAGAGAACAAAATAGAGAAAAAGCAATAAATAGGCAACTTATGACAAAATTAGCTATATGTAAGATGTGTTATGNATATGTAAAATGTGTTATATAGAAGAATACACTTGTGCATTTAAAGAATATTATTACAAAGCAATAACCATCTCGTCTGGTCACTACTACAGTTTTCTTCTTTTGACTGGTTACCCTAACAGCGCCTCAACTTTGTTTACTCCCCTAAACGGCCTTTTTGCCTATCGGTTTCAACCTTAGGATGGCATAGTCTGGGCATACCTATTCGCATTATAATTCTAATTCTATTTTATCATATTGATCTATATTTTCTTTAGCTTTTACCCAATATATATATTTTATCATTGATCCCTGAATATCTCTAGATCATCATATAAATCATTTATGTCAAAATAAAATTCACCATATAAATTATCTTGTATATCTAATTCAGTCCAACCTTGAGGTGTTACTTCTATTACCTCATATGTTACTAATATATCATAAATTATTCTTTTTATATCTGTATTAAGACCTTTTAATATATAGAGTATTATTATCTTGTAATTAACATCGTCATCTAATAAATAAGAGTTCATTTTAATCATTTTTTCGCTTAAAATTTTATTCCTTCCAACCTCTTAATAGGTTATACTTATTTATCATGTAATAATAATGGTTTAATAATAATCTCGTCTGGTCACTACTACAGTTTTCTTCTTTTGACTTGTTACCCTAACAACGCCTCAACTTTGTTTACTCCCCTAAACGGCCTTTTTGCCTATCGGTTTCAACCTTAGGATGGCATAGTCTGGGCATACCTATTCGCAGAATATTTCTGTAGCAAACTTTCTAAAGATGGTTATTAGAATATTATTAAAACATAATAAACAATTATAATCAACAAGAGATTATCAGGAATGATACCAATGTGGGGTGGAAGCGGAATTATAAGAAAAGAGAGAATAAGAGAGAGAGTTGAGAGTAAGTAGCTTATTCAGCTTATTCATTACTGAGGGAGAAACCCTCTATTTATACAATATTTTTACACATTAGGCCAACAGAAATGGCCGACACTAACTTTACACTTGGCCTAATTATATTTGGCCGACACTACTAAACAAAATACATACTATTCCTGCTTTACATAATGGCCCTTTCTTTTTATTGTTGGCCGACACACACTATTTACTTTACGACTAAAAAAAAACTTTACAAGTAGCTGTTATATATTGGCTAATAAAAAGTAAATCTTATCTCATAAGATTCTTATCTCCGATGCTTTGTCATCATAGCTTGCTTATCTCTTCCATTTACTCCAAATAGACATCTGGTATAACATTATCTTCTCCGTTACATTTGGAACATCTGTGATCTGGATACTTGTTTCCAATAAGCTTACAATATCTGACTAATAATTCTTCTGAAATAAATTCCTTTTTTAATGCTCTTGTTGTAGATTGTTCCTCTGATTTTAATAATGATAAAATCCATCGCTGAACTTCATCCATATCTGTTCTTCTTAATTCCTTGGAGTTTAAATATATCATAACTTGGTCTCTTGCATAGTAGCTCCAAATAGCATTGCCGTTTAAATAATTATTAGCTAGTTCTTGTATAATTGTTGATATACCAATTATCCTTTTATTTGCATAAAAGCCTGGTATCTCTATCTTTGGTATTTCAGCCTGCTTTTCTATGTCTTCTGGTATTATCATATCTCTAGTTAGTCCTATCTTTATAACTTGAATTGGTGACTTGATTTCTTCATATTATATCTCAGCTGGTGCTGTATAAAACTTAATATAAAATAAATTCCCTTTGGTAACTCTTTTGTATGTGACGAACGCTTTGTATAATTCTGCTATTCCACTTATCTCTTCTCCATCATATGTGTATACTGTACCAAGTAAACCATAATTATAACATGTTCTAACTAAATTTGGACTAGTTTTGGGTTGTGCGATTAATCTATTATATCCTTGTAATTTTTGGGTTATATAATCTTCTTCTGGATTTTTGGTTTGTGTAGATCTGGGGTTTAAATTTACATATGTTTGGATCTTATATATGTTTTCGATATACGATTGTGCAATGTAATTGTATCTTTTTTTATCACTTTGTATGCTAGCTGCATATGTAGAAGTTTGTGGTTCTGTGGGTATTTGTATTTGTGTATTTTGGATAAATGGTTTTATAAATAACTGGTTTAGGTTTGTGTTTCGTGATTTCTCACTAGCTTTCCTGCTTGTACCTGCAGCTGTATTTGAACAAACTTTGTCATGGGTTTTATGGAGTTTTCCATCGTCTCCTTTTAGCTCTGGCTGTTTTCCGTCTGCCGAACGACGTAGCTCCGCATTTTTATAGTCATGCTGCTGACTTATATTAGCTCTAGACTTCAGATTATCTTCATTAGTCTGTAGCCTTTGTATCTCATTATCCATTCTATCCACTTTAGTACAAAGTGTAGTAATGGCTTTGAATAGCTCTTCAATTGTATGTTCATTTTTGTCCTCAGTTTGAGTAGCTTTGTCTTGATAGGTAGTCTGCAACCATATTTTTATCAGTTTTGATTACTTCAATTGTAAATGTAAAATTTAATATATTCAATACTAGTCTCCTTATTTCCTTTGTCGTAACTGAATCTTCTACCTTTTTAGTTATCCACCATTTTACCTGGGTATTATCTGTTCTCACAATAAACTTATTGTAAACAAT
>NC_028643.1:12336670-12371203 GCF_001406875.1 Solanum pennellii | reverse complement strand
GTAATTATTTTTTCGAAAGGATTTTCTATCTTTATTTTATCAATTTTATTTCTTGCTGTTATTTTATGTTTTGCTGTTAATATATATAAGTTTTTACATCTTGCTGTAAATATTTTACTGCCTGGTGCTAACTCTATTCCAGACATTTTCCAATATAATACTAATGATTTATCTATATTTCTATCTGTTAATGCTACTGTATAATTGGCACTTATTATAAATTTAAATTTTTGGTATATTAAGTTTCCTTTTACTGCACTAATTACACTTTTTTCTATAGGGTGTATAATTCTATCATCTGCTAAATATAGTTCAATAGGTGTATCTATTCCTTCTCTAAAACAAGCTTTTATTAATATTTCTGTTCCTCCTAAATGTACATATTTTATAGGTGTTTTAGCTTTTATATCTTGTATCTCTTTATTTATTATTCGTTTACTTAGTATAGGTATATATGCTTTTCCTTTTGCATATTTACAATCTATAATATGTTCTTTCTGACTAACTACATAATATTCTTCCTTTTGTCTTCTAAACCAATTTCTCAAAGTAGGTATTTCAAGTACTTTTTCAACACTTAAGTCTAATTCTTTTCCTTTTATTTGTTCAAAAATTGTATTATCAAATATAATTTTTTGGTCTGATAATTCTTTATTTTGATAATCATCTTTGTTTATTACTTTTATATCGTCTTCAGACATTAGATTTCTTCATCTATTTCATTATTATCTAAATCCATATTCTCTTCTTCATTTTCTGTTTCTATATCTGATACTTCATATATACTATCAAGAATTCTTTTGTTGTTTGTTCTCAAGAAAAGTTGATTGAATCAACTAAAATTGAGATTAAATCTCTAAATTATGAAAAGTATAAAAGGTGAATATGGGTGCGTTCACCTATCATGTGACAAGATAAAAAGATGGATCTATAAAATAATCACATGTGCGTTTGTTGTCAACCAGTAGTTTGACATTCACAAAATTGTTTGTGCAAAAATAATTGAGTTAAGAGCACAATTTCAGAATATGTAATCAAGACAATTTATATTGATAATATTATAAATACTCAAGATGATGTGACACTAAATGTCTCAAATAGTAAAATCATTGTTTATGAAAATAAAGCTTCATATGCTGACATGAAATACAATATTGCATACAAAAGTAATTGTACGCATCAGAACAATAAATTATGATCAAATTCTTTCAATTGATTTATGGTCGGGGATCAAATATCTTTCATCTAATTATTTGATATGTGGTAGATAATCAATGAATATACATTGATGCACAAAGATAGATTCTCCAAAAGATTGAGATATATGTTAGTTTGTCTAATTAAGGGAGAGACTAGAAGCAACAGAAGAGTTGTAAATACTCCTATTGAATGTCCCTTAAGGATAAAGTCTATGACATGCATGAAGCATGATAGACTAATCAATTCTAAATAAAATAATCTTTGAAAAAGGGAGAGGATCAAAGAATCAAAATGATCATAATAAGGATACAATGTGCTCTTGAAGATCTTACGACATAACATTTTATAAAACCTTATGAGAGGGATAGCTACCTAAAATAATGAAGTGATGAGATCTCAATAAGTTTTGTCGTATTGTGAATCAATGCAAAATGATATATCGTTGACGATATCTTTGATACAATAGTGCGCAATATTGTAAAAGATTATGAGGATATGAATTCTACATCTATTAAAGCATGCTTGTGTAGAAATAATTATCAAGTGAAAAGTGGAATGATGCATCTTGGTAAGCGTAAAGCTTATTTGACTTGCAATCTAGGCACTAGAAGATGTCATACATCTAATATTGAATGTTGTTACTTGACAAAATTGAGATGAAAATATCCGATGAGTTCAAAATCTAAAGCATATACAAGTTTTTGGAAAACTTATTTATTGTCCTTATAAGGATTAAATTGATTCAAAATGCATAGAGCATATACAAGTATTATTATGCAAGTTGACGACTAGAATTAAAACTCTTGGAGAGTTTTCAAAAGGCAATAGATTATTTGCTTAAAGAAGTTAAAGTAAGGAACTTGCAGAAATCTTTGACCCTGAAGGGAAGATTTATAAAAGTAGATAGAAGAAATCATATTTCGTCAAGGTTTTTCTACACTCATAAGCTCCCAAGAATGTGATATCAACACGCAAGAGGTCTGTTCAAGTAATATTTTTGTTGATTTATTCACCAAGTCTCTACCAACTACAACTTTCAAGAAGATGGTGCACAAGCTTGGAAAACGAAGATTCTAGTCTTTGAATTGATGTTGTCATTAGGGGGAGTTAATACACGATGTACTCTTTTTCCCTCACAAGGTTTTGTCCCACTGGGTTTTCCTTGTAAGGTTTTTAATGAGGCATCCATAATGCGTATTATTAGATATGTGTACTCTTTTTTCTTCACTAGATTTTTTTTCTACTGAGTTTTATCTAGTAAGGTTTTAACGAGGCACATAATCTACCGACATTCAAGGGGGAGTGTTATAAACAATTTGCATTATAATGAATGTCTATGTGGAGTCCTTGTAGGATATGGTTACGAATCCTACTTGGGGACCAAGTAAGGTTTTCCCTATAAATAAAGGGTTTTCCTTCATTGTAAATAAGATTTGTGAAAGATCAATGAATCCTGAATGTACTTCAAGACGAATAAGAAATCATTCTCTTCTCCCTACTTTATTCGTCTTCTAATTTCATATAGTTTCATAACAAATTAATATTAATCGCCACGATATAAAACAAAATAGATTAACACATTAACAAAGATACCACAAGAACCTAAATACTATCATATTTTTCAATTAGTAGTGGTCTCCCACATTAAAAGGTAAAACGTTATATTGCTTTGTATCAAAAAATTTGTTTTCAAATCTAATAGTACATGAGATTTTCAAATAACATGTATATATAATACATATTTAGAACAAAAAAAAGACAGAATACTTGCTTTAGTGGCCTTATAATCGAGTTGATCCTAATAAAAGAATTAATAGTAAAAAAATGAATACTACAACACTATCTGTATGATTCTTTGAGTGTGTTTGTTATGGAGGAAAAATTGGAAATGTTTTTATTTTTATTTTTAACATTTGATTGATAAAAATATTTTAATTTTTTTTCTAGGAAAACAAATCCTTAGAAACAGGGAAAATGACTTCTCTAATAAAAGTAGGAAAATCATGCTCTATAAGTGACTTTTCAAATTTATTGTCTCTTGTAAAAAATTTAGGAATCACATAGTGTAAGGAATAAATTACACCTTATCCATAATATTTCTAATTTGCATAAATCCCTTAAAACAAAGAACCATCCAAGATACATATGGTTTTCCGGATACAGTACAAATATCGTCTATTATGCTTGATATGGCTTGATATGGAATCTAAGTGTAAAATTTATTTTTACCCCTGTGAATCACGCAAAACAGATCAATATCAATCTATTTCAAACTGTAACAGCTTCATAAAATTTTAAATTCAAATTTTCATCTTCTCTATTAATCTGAAATTATAAAAGATTCAAATTACTCGACCATATGTTTATCTACTCCAACTATCCCAAATAATGAATATATCGCTTTTGTTGAGACGTTCAAAATTTGGGTAAGCGAGGTGAGTTACGAAGGATACAAAAGTGATGAAATTGAAACAATTTCTTTTGTGAATCTCTAATCCGTCGTTGCAGCTGAGTTGGAGCTCAATGAGATTAGAAAAAACTTGGAAATCAGATCCATCATAGAAGATAACTTATGTCCAATGAAAATTAAGAACGAAATGGAAGTAAAACTATATTTGGAGGTGAGAAAATGAGTCAGGATTTGCAATGTATCCACTATGCATTGATGCAACAGACAAAATGGTTGGGAAGATATATTGCTTTGATGCTACATCCGGTGAAATTATGTGTGTCAAAAGTTCAGAAAATGATATCAAAGCTCTTGCTATGGTTGAATAAAAATTGGCGATTCATATTATATTCAAGAATTAGAAGTAACAAATCACATAAATGATTCAAATAATACAAAGGTAAAGAAAAAACAATGGTATAAAGACAACACAATGCTCATCTATTATGACGAGATATAAAATAGAGCACAACTTCAATTTCAAAGTAAAGAGATATGATTTAAAAAAAGCATGTGATTAGTTGTTTTATATTGTGAATTATTATTTTTCTATTTTTTGATACATAAATTGTGATACATTGCTATGTCTAAAGGTATTCAGTGAGTTGGTGATTGTTATATGTAGTATTTTAAATATATCAAGGTCATTTTTTTTTGTTTTTACGTGAATCTGTAATTAATGATACACTAGTAGAAAATGAAGTGCATGTATTGTAATATTGTATCTGTGAATTATAATGTGGTCACTATTTTGTATCTCATTCAAGTGATTTTTTAGATATAATTGAATCATCATAATCTAATACGTAACTATATGTGATTTGTATAAAATGTATCATCATAATATATTGTATATGATACATATAGCAATACAATCAACAATTGAGATGAATTAAATACGTTTTGAATACCAAATGTGTCTATCACATGTTTGTATAAATGTATCATGATATTATTGTGTATTGTACATATATATAATGTAACAATCAAGATGTATCAAGTCCTTGGTGTGATCAAGAAAAAATGTAGATGATACATTAATATATACCAGTCTTGAAATTTTATGAATGGTTGTATCTGTGATTATTTGTAATGTATCTGGTACATTTAATAAGCTGGTTACAAAATTAAGCAGTTATGTATTAGTTTGTTTTTTAAATGACTGGTGTTGGAGAGCTAGGTGAAATTAAGTCCATACTCTTGCAATGACATTGTACCTTGTCTCAAATTCATAAACTCTTGAGCTTTAGTCTCCCTAAACTCTCTCCGGAAGAACTTGTCCAGTAAAGCTCCAGTAAAACACTCCCAAGTCAGAGGAGTTGCATTTGCACCCTTATTTTCTTTCTACTGAGTGAACAAAATGCGATCCACATCCTTAAGCTGCTAGATAGCCAACTAAACCCTATCATTACCAGTTACTTGCATCACTCCAAAGATTTTGTTAACCTCATAAATAAAGTTCTATGGGTCCTGACCAATCTGCGACCTCAGAAACTTAGGCGGATTCATCTAAACAAAATCTCGAACCCTGGATGTTGCTAACCCACTATTAGCATTTTTAGGAACTAGAAGATGCTGATTGTTCTGATTGACCACGCTCAGAGCCAAAAGCTGAATCACATTTCAAAATTCTGCGTTATTAGTGACCTCATGGTCCGGGAATAGAGGAACTACATTAGCATTGCGTGCATTAACATTCCTTGCATAATCTCTACAATAATACATGATCCAAAATGCATAACAACAAATCACAAAGGAGATCCTACCATACCCACACATGATAAGAATACCAAAAAAGTGAAAGGCTTCCTAAAAAACTTCGTAGCCTCTCTTTCATTAGATGTGGTGCACTTCATATCCAAGACAAAGACTACTTCGTAATGTTTTCAGACATCTGAGGATTTTCGAATTTAATGTTCTGATACGAATTTTATCAAGTCAGAGGCTACCCCCTTGACGTAACACGAGACCTAGGATCATGAGTTACCCAAGCTAAACCTGTTTTTTTGGCATATCATAAGCATATTGTGACATATTGAGAATAACATATACTATGTGGAAGCTAAATAGTAGATCATTAAAAGTGGGGAATACCCAAAATTGATCTAATTATATAAAATGTACTACCAGTTTAGTGATACTGAACAATCACTCCAAAAGCTATAGCTGAGTCTAATACTATATCTGAAAAAGCCTCTACTGACTACAACATCACCCAACTAACTCTAGCAAAACTAAAATGAAAGATTTAATGATAGAAACATGTCTATTGTCTTAGAAGTATGAGGACTCACCACAGTAGTTGCTGAATACAGATCAGGAATCGATCTATGTGTGATCTGGATGCTAAGTACCCGAACCTACATTATGAAAGAATGTAGCGCATAATATTTGTCAGTACTTGGAATGTATTGAGCATACACGATATGGATGATAGTTGAACAATCATATAATTGAACAAAGCATAACTGAGCAATGATATAGTCTAACCAGAATGTAAATGTTGAAATATAACAGAAAGCTGAATTAAATGCAATGACCAAGTACTAATCATGAACAAAACAAGCTGAGATTGAATACTGAGGTATAAACTGAAAACCTAATAAAAAATGTACTACAATATGACTGTGGGAGATACTATTAACCGATATAAAACCACATGATCCTAACATGGAGTTGGATATATATGTCCATCCAGAGGATCCAATATACCTTTTCAGGGGTATAAAGGCAATGACTGACATGATCACTAAATTTGATGCCCACAGGAGGGACTTATAAACCTATGGGGGCATGTAGTTCCGGGACTATGAGGGTACAATGAACCCTAGTCTAACTTGGTGCTAAGATGACTCCCAACTGGAAATGTGTATGATACAACATAGCTATGTTCTGCACATGCAAACTTGAGGATGCAACATTTAGGAACTGACAATGTAACATTCGTAAACTAGAGCATGTTTATCTTCTTAACTGATGTAGCAATTGTAATTCATGAACTAAGTGAATCTACACAACTAGGGTTCTGAGTTTCATGCAAGGAACTAATAAAACTTACCAAGATAACATGATAATTCGATTACGAATACTACAGTAGCTAAATTATAACAATCACCCAAGGTTTTAGAAACCCTAAGTTTAAACAAAATATGGAGGTTCAAGAATCTAACTGATTTCTAGGTACCTTGTGGACGAAAGGCACCCACTAGTGAAATCCCACATACATGGTGATGAAATTCACGAAGAAATCCTTTAGATTTTGGGCTGAACTGAAGAAAATCTCTTGTTTGTTCTTGAGGGGTTGGTCGACTCCTTCTCCTCTTTTGCTCTATGTTTTGGTATTTTTTTTGGAGAACAAATGATTTGGGTAAGTTCCACATAAATTACTAGAATGAAAATAAGTATAACGACGTAGTTTATGCATTAAATGACGTATATTAAATGTCTAAAGCATTGGAAAAATACCAAAACTACCCCACTTAAAATTTAAAGAAGTTAGACCACGACGATACTGATGGATTGTCAAAGGAACCACAATCCATCGTATGGTCGTAGTTGGTGGTCTGAGCTACTTTCTGGCACCCCACCTACTGTTCACTTCAAGGACCTCGTGAAGGACCCCGGATTGTGAGGATCCCCGTGCTTCACTTAGGGGTATGGCTCTGCTGTCTCAGGACCAACCTTCCCACTATCCATCATCAAGACCACGGCCAATGGAGGTCTTCATGGTGTGATGCCTAAGCTTGAGAGGTTCTTTCTTGATTCCATGAGCCTTCCCACGGCTCGTGTGGTGGAACATGGCCCGTGAAGGGCTCCGTGTTCCACCACTTCTGCATTGGGTGTGAACCATGAGCAGGTCAACGGATCGTTTCTTACTGATCAGGTCTGCTAAGTATGAGATTTTACATTTAACTACAAGGGCAATTGGACAAGGCAAAGTCTTAAGTTTGAAACAATGAAAAAAAAATACAAAAATAAGTGCAAAGCGAAAATTGTTGATCACTAACATGAAATAAAATATCTAACTAAGCACGACTTTGCCCAAATTGACAGTGTGTAACACTTGCGTCTAGCAAATAAGGTCGGCAAATTCGATTAAAGAAGGCGATGCACCGAGTTATAACAAACAGTGGCGGATCCAGATGCCTTAATTGAAAGAGAGGCTATGGTTCAGATCTATTTTTCATATTTTTGAAAAAGAGGATAGAGTAAGGTATTTAGCTTTTTTTTAGGATTGCCAATTAGATGTGACCGAAAGGAGGTACTACACATAAGTATTTTCAGATCGAAAGAAGATGACTTAGCCTATTTATGTATGTACGTCAGTATAGAGAAGCCTAATCACCATTCACCATTATGTTATGTTGATTTTCAATACCCGTACCACTAGATTGTTTGTTTATTCTTGATTTTGTTCTAATTTTAGTTCAAATGTAATAATTGATAACAAAAGCTTTATGTTAAGTTTGTGTTACAATCCACCCAATTTTTCTAACTAGTACAAACGAGCTGATTTAGAGCCTAAATTTCTTAATAAAGATATCTCAACGATATACCATTACCTGTGGGATTCGACCCCAAATATTCGTTGGGTTTGTGTTATTGAGGAAGACCACTCACTCTTTTAATTGATTTTGGAGGGTGATTTGAGTCTTATAAAAAATGGTTCCGCTTCTTGGAGTGGTGGTCGAGAATTCTAATTGTGATATTAGATTTTAATTTGGTCTATTTTTAGTAGATTTGTTGTTTGGTGTTGTTATTGGATGATTTGCGGGTGGACAATATAAGTGACCATGTGTGTGACAATGACAGTCACTACGGTAAAAACAACAATATGGGTGATCTCAATGACAAGTCCATTAATGTCATTCAAACCAAGGGAGCAATCCTGATACCTCCTACAAACGGGAGGACAATGTTTCACATCATCGGATCTATTATACAAAATGCTCCAACTGAAAGGAATTTTAGGGGGTCTAGCTCATGAGGAACTCCATGATCATCTTAGTAATTTCAAGTCTAACACTTCGAAATTCCATTACTTGTTCTAGAACCTCACATGATGAACTAAACTCTAAAACACTGTTTCTAAGCCTAAAATAATGTATTGAAACTGTAACACTTCAAAAATTCAAGACGAGTCTTAAAGCCTAACATAGGTGCCATGAGGTCCATGGCGTTCGGAAACTAGTTCTAGTGAGGACTAGCGTGCCTAAGCCTATTTGACGAGCTTTTAAGAGTCGAAAATCTATGAAAATTGGTGAAAGGGTATTTAATAGGTGGTAAAATTAATTTATGGTCGAAACGTCCGGGTACGACTCCCCAAGGACCAACCAAGGGCCCTTGAGGAGGAAACTTGCACGTCGGTGTCAACACTGCCCGGGCAATGTACAACCACGAGACATAGTCAACGATCCGTGTGTGGATCGACGGGGTGTCGTTGCCGACCTTCGACCAACACTTAGACCTTTTGTGTAAGAACCCCAATTTCATAGTCTCTGATAAGAACGATGGATATGCAGCACGAAAGGGCACAGTGACCGTCGACTCACTGACGGACCGTCGATCGGGGTCTCGTCTGTGAGGGTTGAATTTCCTGCACATTTTAACTTAGTTTCATTTAATTATTTAAGGGTGTAGGTGGTTAATTAGGGGTTTAAGGGAGTCTAATTATGTTAATTAACCCCCCATATAAAGACCCCAACCCTCATTAGACTAAACATAACTTACAAAACAAACCCTCTTCCTTCTCTCTTCTTTCTCTCTCTATTGGAAGACACCATTGAAGTCTAGCTAGGGGAAGGATTTGGGGGCTGTGAAGGGACTAATTCACCATCAAATTCTTCATCAAACGTTGAGGTATGTGATCTAATTCACCTTTGAGACCTCTTTCCTCAAAGGGTTCCTTCAAAATATTTTCAAAAGTTGGGTTTTCATGTGGGTTCTTCTCAATCTCGAAAATTAGGTTATGATTAATTTGTTTATGTTTTATATTGGATAATATGAATAGATTAATATGTATTCTAACTTAATTGTTATATATCTTGATGGTTTGGTATAGTTTGTAGATAACAATCTTTAACCTTAACACTAGGTTCGATATTGATATAAATTAGATTGAAATTGGTTCAATTGACTTGGTTATTGGTTGAATTTCTATTAAATGATGTTGTTACATTAATCATGAACAGATTAGAGTGATTTGTTGTCTTTCATGCTAGTTCTTGAGAAGATGATCTAGGTTAGGAAGTGAATTGACCCAGGTATCTTATTATAAGTTATGATCTAGTATCGAATTGTAATGTTGATTCTTCTAGTGGTGTGATCATGTTGATTATTGATTTATTATGATGTACACCTAAATTAAATTGAATTTAGGGTTTATGGTAAGACCTTAATGATGAACTATGAAGGAAACTTGGTAAGTTTATGATATCTATCCATTACTTCAAATTGTGGTTAATTATAATTAAGTCATGATGTGATATTGGAGTATGCTTTGTATTAGGATTGATAGGGTTGTGTGATGTTGAATTGAAATGCCTTGACTATCATGATGTGATATTGGAGTATGCTTTGTATTAGGATTGATAGGGTTGCGTGATGTTGTATTGAAATGCCTTGACTATGTTGTGAGGGATGGTGATGACTATCAATGTACCTTATTATGATATGAGATGCTAATGTGTTAACCTCACTTATATGAATTGTAATGAAAGGATACTCATGAAATTCTTATTGAGCTATTAATGATGATGATTATACAAGTTTTAGACCCTATGACCTAAACTAAGCTATGATTGATAATTAAAAGGCTTAAAGACATTTCAAAAAGGGACTCTAGCTTAGCACCGAGTGAACTAGAGTGAGGAGTGTCCCTTCCCACATAGGAAAGGTAGGAGCACTAAAGTACTCTTTATATTGGAGACTACAATGCATGTAGCATAAAGAGGGTCCCAACTATATGTCCTAGTTCTTGAACTATGTTTCTCCCATAGGAATACTAGCTAGTGGATCCACGTAGTTGCTATGTTTTATGCTTTGGTATTACCGTGGCAAGTAGTCCGCCTTCCTTCGGTGTAGGGTTTTATAACACCGGATTCCACTAGCTCATGTGGTCTATGTCGATTAGGGCAAGATGTTCCCAAAAGATAAAATGGACTAAAGGATTGAACTCTAACTAGGATAACCTAAGGGGTCTAGATTAGTCTAGGTAGGGGTATGAGACTCTACCTAAGCATTGCACTAGTTATCCTTAAGGGGAGTCTTAGGAGGATGTTCTTATGTATATTTATGCTTATAATGATATATGATATGTATATGATGAACTTGCATATTAGTTCACTTATGAATATGTGTTGGTCTATATTGTTAAAGTAAGATGAAATGTATATCTAAATGTCATGTTATGTGAAGTAGGGTGTTATCATGATTCTTGTTGGGTTACTTGATTGAGTAAGGTTATGGGGCTTTGCTTGGTCATTGCACTTGTTGACTTGATAGGGGTTCATGGGTAATTGTCTTGCTTTGTTATAATGAAATATACTCTTATTCATGCTTATTGTTAATATGACTTGATGGTAGAGTTACTTGAGTATGTATGTACTTATATGGTATGAATAGTTGACTTGACTAGACTTGATGTTATAGTATTCTGATGAACATTGCCTATGACTTAATAAATATGAAATATTTATTTTTATGGTCTTATTGAATGTGCATAAGGGTTTTTAAAGGAAAAAAACATACTTATTGAAATGTACTTTTCTTAGCATGTTTTACAAGTATATATGCATATGGTCTCATACTTAGTACAAGTGACGTACTAAACCCATTTCTTCCTTTTCCCCCAATATTTTAGGTTCCGTTTGTTGAATTTTTTTGGAAGGCGACTTGAAGAAGTCTTGGATCCTTTGATCATCCAAGTAGGGTAGTTCCTCATTGTCCAAGGGCGATGCCAATATCGTGCTTATGTTTTTGTTTTAGCAGTAAGACTCTAACATTCTATCTCCTTTCATTTGAGTACGAATTGTATAAATCCCACGTGTCGCTCTCTTTACATTGATGTATGGGCTATGCCAAAATTTCTAATCGTGTTAGATGGTTATGAGATCAGACAATCCTTGAAAACTATATTCTATCTTTTATATATATATATATATATAAAAGTGGAAGGCTATTTAACCTTCCTATACGAAGGGTCTATGTATACTCTATATAAATATTATGTGTGTGTAAAGGTCTATGTAAACCTACAAGTAGAAGTAATAAAAAGTTTTAAAATTTCTGGTAAATTCGACTTATGAATATTTTGGTAAAATCCTACTTACAACGAAGGATGGTTCGAGTATCCGTTTGAAAAAATTGCTGGGGTGTTACAATAAGCAAGCACCACATGCATACGTATCGACAGTTTGGTGCTTGCTAAAGTCATAACTTTTCAAAAATGTCGCAATCCTTCGAAAAGTCACAAATCTTCGGAAAAGTAACAACCATTCGGAAAAGTCACAACTTTTTTAAAATGTCACAATCCTTTAGAAATATCACAATCTTTCAATGTGAAAAGATGTATTCTTTTAATATATTTGATATTATCATATAAACAAAAATGTAATATGTTCTTTATTGAGTTTTTAAGAAGATATATAGTAAGAAATGAAAACTTCAAAATTTTTACAGTTTAAAAATGTGAGGGAATTCCTCTATTTAAAGCCAACAAAGGTAACACAAACATGTGTTTGTTACACCTTTATCAGAAAAAATAAAACTCTTTAGAAAAGTCACAACTTTTCAGAAAGGTCACAACTTAATAAAAAAAGTCACAACCTTTCAAAAAAGTCACAACTCTTTGAAAAAACTTTTTTGAAAAATCACAACCTTTGAAATTATTGCAACTAAAAATAATAACCCCTTGAAAAGATCACAACTAAATTAAAATATTGGTTGGGGATAACATATTCAAAGGATAACCCTGGACTTCTAGGAAGCATCTTCTTGATGCATTTGGACAAAAATATTTGATGTTGAGGTAATTAATTATCATGTTTTTTTGGAGTTTCGACAGTTGAATTTGAATTCAAGTAAAAAAATAAGTTTGTTTCATTTGTTCAATTTAAATAACTTTGACATTTTCGCTCAATGTTTTTTATGTGCATATATTACTAGCTCATTATATTGCGAATGTAGAAGGATTAAGCTAACCGATGAAATTCATGGACATTAACTGATAAGATTAGATAGTTGTATATACGATTCTGTATATTCTTCGTTTATGTAGAATAGATTGATGCTCGTAATTCCATTTAGGTGCATCTTTCTGATTACGTTACGTTGTTATTAATGAAATGCACTTCCTTTATAGTGCTTACTCATTGTATTAGCTATATAGAGGAGTGACAAACGAGCGAGTCGAGGCGAATATGAGTCGAACGAAAATGAGTTAAATAAAAATGGATAATTTATTGGCTCGACTCATTTATTATGGATAAAATGAATGCCTTACCATATTATAGTAGGATAATGGTTTTACAAAAAAAAAAAATATTATTGGTTATCGATTTTCAGTATTGAGTTATTGGTCAAACTCATAACCCATTAAGTCGATATTAATTTACTATTATAGACTTCATAAATATTAAATATTAATAGTTTAACATAACTAGACACTATATCAATACTCTACACATCACATGCATGCTTCACACATCACAATATTTCTACTTCACATTAGAAATTCCATATTATGTTTTGATTGTAACACATAATTGTTGTCTTCGTGCTACATCTACTCTGATTGATGCAATTTCTTATTATACTTCTTGTTTCATTATATCAAAGCATTTACAGTTGACTTGGTTGTCTCATTGTATCGCGCCAAATTGTTAGAGAATGGAGAAATCATATATTTATTTTATTAGCAGTTTCTTAATAGGTAAACGCAAATTTGAACCGTCAATAACCAAAAACTGATTTAACTATCTTACTGATTTGGTATTAGTTCAACGTATTTAAAAATCAAAAGCTAATAAACCGAACTGATAATATATAAAATTGAACCGATAGATGTACACCTCTACCCCTATCCCAAAATAATGAAAAAATTTTATTAAAAAAATTTTTTCAAAAAAAAATTTGAAGTTTCTCTACTTCACCCCACTTACCACCCCACCCCTACTAGCCCCCTACCACTTTTCTTTCTTTTATCAATGAACATTTTTTATCCATATAACTACCACTAAAACCACTTCGACAGTGACACAATAACAAGTAGAACCCCAAGTTAGGCGATTTAAAATTTGGACAACATTCAAATATTGTGTCCAGTCCCTTCACATTTCATATTATTTGTACAAAATGAGAGGTATCACATTTCAGACATATTTTTGGAAATTGTTAGAGCTTTATCGTTATCTTCTGATGCTGGAGATCCCAATAAATCAAATGAAGTGTCATTTAATATAAGGGACTTGAGTAGCGGGTAAGAACGATCAACACTTTCTGCATCATCTTCACTAATTGTTGTGTAGTAAATGTCTCATTCCTCTAGCAATGGGAAGTTCTTGGCAGCTTAGTGAAACCTCTAGCGAAAATACCATAACTGCTGACAAATCGGAGATGTCACAGTTAATTGCATCGGTTTGAAAGAGTATCAAATTGAATAGAAAAAGGTAAAAGAGACAATTATAGAACCCTCAAAATATATTGTTAAATCATAGTTCAGATTTAAGAATTATACTTTTAAACACCAAAAAGAAGAGGTATATGAATTATCAGTAGACCAAAGCTCAATAAAAACAAAAATGTTACAATTTTTATTATAAATTTTATATCACTGCATAATCTACTTGAAGAGATAAGTAAATAACATGTGTTAGTAAAATACTGAATCAGAAAAAAGTATTGGATGAAATATTTTTTTTAACGTTCAAATTAATATTTTGTGAACTGGTCCACATGGTTGAGGGATGAGATATCTGAATCCTTTAATATGGCTTGAGCGAGCCTAAATCATTGATTTGTCGGTTAAACTTGAGTTTAGCTCAATGTTTATTCAACATATAACGAGATAAAAAGAAAATGAATTTTAAGCTTGATTGAAGTCTAATGGGTAAATCATAAATTAAAAATTTCTCAAATAATATTAAAAGAAAAATAGCTTCATACTCGATCAATGTGGTACACCAACCAATACCAATACTGATAGAAAGTACTCGATCGATGTGGTACACCAACCAATACCAATACTGATAGAAAGTACTCGATCGATGTGGTACACCAACCAATACCAATACTGATAGAAAGTAATATATACCTAGGAATTTAAAGAGATTTGAATATCACTATTTTATGAAAAATGAGCAAAGTATTACCGAAGAGAATTATATGTTCATATTGAACAATACTCAATTTCCTTCTTCATTTTTTGCCTTTTTTCTTTGTTAATGTAATACATTACCTTCGGCACAACTTTTTTGTCAATGGATGAGGATCACACACACAATTATCTGCTTTAATGATACTAAATCAATTTATATACACACATACTATTTATGTATCAATTAAGTAAAATTATAAGTCATACTAATAGAGTATAGGATTGTCATGACCAAATCTACACCCTGAAAGTGGCCTGCTCAAGACTCATTATTGGTCTCCAAGTGAACCCTCATCCTAACTAATTACAAGTGAAAGACCAACTTAAGCATCCAAGAGCTTAAAACTGAAATAAAAATTCAATACACTCAACTTTAAAAAGCTTTAACTCAAAAGAAAACTCTGAATAATAAAATATATTCAACTCTCCATAAAATAGACAACTTAAGTCTTTAAAACATTTAATAAATAAATGAACAGACTTCTCAACAATACTGACTATCTATGAAGCCTCTAACTGATAAAGATGGAAGTAAGGAAAAGACCCACGACACCCAAGAACTGAGGACAAGATCCACGACACCCAAGAACTGATATAAATGAAAGATAAATGAAATCCTCCGAAATCAAGGAGGCTCCCCATAGCTAACTCGAATTCTTGGATGTATCAAAGAAGCTCCTATTGATGATCGCAAATATGTGTGTCTGGATCAGGAGAAGATCCAGGCCAAATGGTTCAGTACGTGAAATGTACAAGCATGTAAGGGAATTCTAAAGCATAAAAATAAGCTTGAATTTGATAAAAATGGAAACATACTTACCTTTTGTCAAACTTATTCAGCTCAAGGAATACTCAACTCAAAGATTAGATACTCAACTCAAAGATATGATACTCAACTCTAGGTACTAACTTTGGATACTCAACTCAATAAAGCAACAATACACATGCAATATATGGAAAGTTTTATAAAACAATGAAAGCAACTTAAAGAAATTGCAATAACAAACTCAACTTAAGTTATATAATAATGTAATATAGTTCTGCGGGAGATTCTCTAACTGACCACCATAACTATGAGCCTAAGTGATGGTTCAACATTTTACCTCACGTCGCCTAGGTTCATCCTATACCTTGCCATCAATATAGAACCTGAACTACTAAGTGGATCCACTAGTCTATGCTAAAAAGAACTAAGAAATCATCTAAAAAAGTATGATACTTTTCTACCCATGATGTCTACATGGTTTATGGAGACTTGGGTTAATATGAACTCACATTCCCATATCGGTGCTCAATACTACTCCCAAAGATATACTTAGCTCATATTTTTTTAAAACAACTTCTTTCTTTGCTGTGAGATAATTACTCAAAACTTAGCTTAAAAGCTCTCTTGGAAATCAATTTCCTTTCTTGTTCAGAACTCTTTTGGAAATCTCAGTTTTCCCTTATGTTAAATGTGAAAACATTTACTCTTTGGAAATATATAGTTTCGATATACTCTTTTGAAGAAATGGACTCTACTCGAAACTACGTCTTAAAACAAAGTTGAAACATTTGTAAAAGACTTCTTAAATGCTGAATTATGGACTTGAACACTCAGTGCAAGGTTTTGAATAACCATAGGTATGAATAAGTACTTGGAACTCAAGAACTTCAATGGTACTACTCATTTCAAGATTTCTCAACTCAGATGGTTTGTGCAGAATTATGGACATGAACTACTCAACTCAAGGACTCAAAGATACTTCTCATCTCAAGATTGTTCGATTTATAAGGTTCATGCGGAATTATGAGCATGAACTGCTCAACTCAAGGGCTTCATGGAAAACATGTAATAGTCCCATTATTAGAAATATAATCTCAAAGGAGATTAGGAACTCAATACTCAATACGTAGAACTTGAAGATACTACTCCTCTAAATGATACTCAAATTATAGAGTCCATAAGGAACGTATGGGCATGAATGACTCGACTCGAAGGTATAGCTAACTACATGGAACTCATGTATAAAAATATTCTCATTCTCCTACTTACTTCACTAAAATTTGGTTCAAATCAATAGTTGATCTCAAAGGATTCACAATTGAACTTAAAAACTTTCTTGAACTTTACTCTTAACTGTCCCTTGAATGTGAATTATGAATTCAAGAGTTATGGTACATGATATGAATGATATAGGTGATATTGTACTAATTAATACATTCTCCTCACTCTCATGCTCACATACTTGAGTATTGAAACAAGTTGTTAGAAGTTGTAGAAGGTTCCTAAAAAGATTCAAAGGAACTCTCTCAAAAGATCAAAAAGAACTCTCAAAACTTAATCTTAATTTTACCTTGAATTTGAATTACTAATTCAAGGTTATGATTCATGTTATGAATGATTTCTAAGTGTTCATAAGTATCTTAAAGTGTTTTGAATCTAAAGGAGTGAAGATACACGTTAAATGAGCTCAAACAGACAACCGACGAAAAAGAAGTGGGGGTAGACCACCCTGGCGCGTTTCGGGCGCCAGCCTCTAACTTCAGAGACTGCATATGGGTGCACCGAAGGCGCGCTGCCCCAACCCCTTGGGTACATCTGGGGTGCACCACGCCAACCTCTCCCCAGGCAAAGTTTCAACGAATTTCGCCTCTCGACCCTATATCACTTTTAATCGATTTATTTTCTCAAGTTTTCCTTAGATTCAATTACCCAACCTAAGTTCACACTAATACAGCAAAAACACTCTAAACAATCACTTTCATCTCATGAAATCATCAAAACCCCAACAAGACAAAATTTATAATGAACCTCAAGAACACCTATCAAGAACTTAAATCCTTCAAGTTTTTGAAAATGAAATTCAGTTGAAAATAACATGTTTGGTGTGTGGGTGAACAAACCCAATACTATGGAAGATTAAATACCTCTTGGGTATCAAATCCACGGCGACAATCCGCAACAACTCCCAAGAACTTTGACGAACGCTTCGATCCTTTCTCTTTTCTCCTCTCTTCTTTTCTTTTCTTTTCTCTTTTTCTTGTCTTCTTTTCTGTTCTTGAACGCTCAACTACAACCCTAGGCGTATATTAGGATTATAAAACTGAACCTAATAGTATTAGATCCGTAATACCTTACTAAAATCAAATTAAATCAGATTGGGTAAGGAAAAGACTAAAATACCCCTCACTATTTTCGCCTAACTTTCCTTAATTGGACAACATAACTTCAAAAGGTCATATTTCACTCATCCGAACTCAAGACTTAGTAAATTTGGTGTCGTAGGATAGATAATCAAAAGATCTTTCCTATTGTATCTTTTAGCACACCTAAATCATCCTTTTCTAGGAGTTATGGTTGTTTGAAGTTGACCCAAAGCTCATACTGAGCTTAACTCACAAAATTTCAAATTTTTGTTATTTCCAATTTAGTTCTTTTTAGAACTCAAGGTGATACATCTAGTTACCTGAACTTAATACTAAAAAATTTTTAAATTCCTTGGCAAAAACTTACGTACTATGAAGGATGTTTTGAGTCTTAGTTTGTAAAATTTTCTGGTGTGTTACAATATCTCCCCCTTGGGATCATTCGAATGACGACTGAATTTGGATATAGAATGAGTTACTCTAACTAAGGTCTGCGCCTAATGGTCTGGTCTTACTATATTCAATATTAACTCAAATCCTTAGGTTTAAGTTCTATTCCTCTCTAAAGGGAATCTTATCCCAAGACTATTAGTCTTTACCACCACACTAGGCTCATGTCAAGAACCACCTAATGTTTAACAACACCACATTCAAGCTTAGTACTCTAACGATTCCATTACTGAAAGGACCTCTAAAAACATATTCCCCAAAACTCTTTGGAACTCATTACTACCTTACTTCCAAACACTTGACATGATTTCTCATCTTATCATCTACCCCTTAGGTTTGAAGCTAACACTTGAAAGCTATGGACCTATTCCACATTGACAACTCAATTATGTTATCTAGGCACACATGTAAAATCATAACTTCATTGGAACCTCATCTGGTAATATATCATCTCGGCACACCTCTTAATGCTCTTGTCACCCTTGTGACTTAGCCACACTTCACTGCCCTTATCAAAATGTTACGGTCTCTCACTTGTACCACTCATATATATTGAAGCTAATCACCTCAATTCCACACCTACTCTATATCAAGTCTTCTAGATCAGATCTCAAGACTAACATCATCACCTTCATGTTGCCATTCTTTTGATCATGACACGCATTTCAAATTCAAGATTAATGTTTATTGCTAAGCACAAATATCAATATGATTGCTCGCTTACTATACTATTCCTCAATATTACTAGGGAAATTTATAAACACTTGTCCACTAAGACCTCATGACATATAGTCAATCCTAACCTCTCAGTCTGCAAACTCAAATTACCATCACATTCCACTTCACAACGTAAGTACTTCTTACTCACTTACTGCACATTATCTCTCTAATAACTATCACTTTATGAATACGCTTGCTCTTCTATATATTCACCACTTACACCTGGTCATTACTAACACGATAACACATCATCATAACCCCTTTCTAGTTAAGGTATACTCTTAACTCATATTGATTTGGAACACTTACTCTATATCCTATACTGAGATCTTCACAACTCTTCACTACTTGGTCTATCCATAAGGGAAAACTCTTCATCAGTAACTTACTAGGTGCATGACCATACCGACATAGTTTTCCAAAACACCATCTCCATTACTTTGATAACGAAACCTCTACATACTTCCCTCTCACTATGGGCACTTTATTATACTACTATTTATAGTGTCATAACTCATACTATCTCTTCGGGTGAAAATACTACCTAAGCTCTAAGCATACTTCCTCAAAGGATCTCAACTGAAACAAGGCTTAGGGAAGAGTGTACACCCGCTTTTAGCTCAAACGCATGATTCATATGATTATGAGTGCATTCCTTTAAAATTTAACTCTTAACTTACTCTTGGGCTTTTCTCAAGCCCTTTTGGAGTCTCATGACTTCCTCAAAACACTTTCTGAGAACAACTCATTGATAAATGACTGACTTTTTAGTTCAACCACCTCTAGTATGATGGGTAATCAAATGAATGGATCTCATAAATGCACGAGTTAGAATGAATCTCTATGACATAACTATATTACATGATTAAGAGTATGAAAGAAGGCAAACTTGTACGACCCGAAAATGGACGTGATGACATACGTCTTATCCCACCAAGACAAGTCAGCCTAAATCTCAACTATTACAATAAAATGCGTAAATTCTATAATAAACTCAAAAATACCCCCATAATCCGTTGTCACGTGTACAAACCTATAAGATATTACAATTGAATCAAAAGAAAAATTGAAGTCTCATATGACATTGGTTCTAGGTAGAACAAGATCATAAACAAAAGTAGAGGTCTGTTGAAATGACAAACAACTACCTCAAAAATCTCCAAGAAGCCTCGGAAAAAAAGAGAATATATCACAAGGGTCCGGGCTAGTAACCTAAAAAAATTGTAGAAGAAAGGGGTGAGTACCAACACAAGGTAATCAACAAGTAAACCTCTAAACACAAGCTAAGGAAACATAATATGGGTACTCCTTAGACCTTATACGAACCTCCACAACTATAACTTGCATAAAATCAGTTCTATCTGACAATTCACAACTGACAAAGCACACAACTCAACAACAACATTCTAACACATTACATATTCTCAATAACTACTCCATATTCATCAATCACAAGTTCCACAACTATCACTTGCATAAAATCAGCTCAACCCAACAGTTCCGTATTTAAAAAGCACACAACTCCATAACAAAACTCTAACAATCTTATATCCTCAACAAAAAACTCCTTATTCATCAATCACAACTTCTACAAAAAGACACTCACAATATCAGCAACAGACAAGATCAAGTTCAACAATGATAAAAATGCGTAATGCAATGAAATGCAATGTCAAGTATAATGATGCATGTCTACCTAATGATATACACCCGTTGTCTCTCAATTAAGATCCATTGGGAATATATCTGTCCATGCATCTATTGTAGCATGCGCTACGATCCTCGATAATAGTAACCATATCGGCGTGCAATATGTCCTTCGAGATATAATATCCATCACGACGTGCGATACGTCCCTCGAAATGGTACATCCTCTTTAATTTCTCATTCTTTCTCAATGTACATAACACTTGTCACAACCATGTCTCAGAAAAATGCAAATGCCATGTTCACAAAAATAACGAGGAGAGGACCATTTTCATAACATTGAACAATTCACAATAACATCAACAATGATCAACAAGCATTTCAAATCATTCTCAATTATCAACGCACACAAGCATTAATCACATTGCCTTTTATTACCTCTTTTTTCATCATTTGAATTAATCAATGTGGACAAGTTAACCCATCACTAAGTCGCATTTCTCCCAAACATATACCACATGAAAATACACACATTCCATAATCAAATAAGAATTTACTCCAGACTTGAGCCTTTCCCTTTTGTTGAACTTCCAACTCAAAGCAATCTATTCACATTAATAATCACAATAAGATTCCAAAACTAAGAACACCCATATTACTATAGTTTTATCCTAGACCCAAAGCTTACCAAAACCTAAAATCAAGTTCCTAAACTTTTTTATGCCAATTATCATGTCAAACCTCATATCTCCAATTTCGAAGTCTAAGGTTAAAGTTTCAATTCGCCAATACCATAAATCTAATGCTATTTATATAATTTAGTACACCATATATTTATTTACATATATCAATTTTTAATTACATACTCCAATATTATCAAAACTTTAACTATTTTTTATACGGTAATCTTAAAAGAAGAAAATCAAATTTATGGTGAAGTTACAAATAAGTAATTTGAACTTGAGAATCATATCCCTCTAATCATAATTCAATGATGAATAATTATTATCCTATCCTAACCACACCTCTCTTGCCATAAAAATCAGCCGCCCATTCACCCATATATTTTCATTCATTGAATTGTAAAACAAAGGAATCAATTTCTTTAATTCCTCATTATAACAACATAAATTTCCTAATGTTCATTAATTAACATAGAAAAATTTTCATAATCAATGTTAGCAGGAAAGGAATTGTACCTCAAGTTCTAAGGAACTCAACAATGGCTCTTCGTAGTAAATTTGTATCATCAAGCTTTGCGGTAGACAAAATTATGGTAACCCTATCTCGCTTTGTTTATAGATCTGACCATTAATCACCAACTAAACTAATTTATTCAAAAATTACCTATTTAATAAATAACCACAAACTAAATAACTATAGTTATTAAAATAGTTTAACATTTCCAAGTCAACTACACCAACTAATCATAAATGACTCGAGACAACTATCAGGAGGGGTAAAATGACAAGTTTATAAAAATTATTAAAAATGACCTTCCGGGTCATTAAAAAACTTTTCTTAAATGTTTGTAAACCTCATTTATAGAATTGGGTCCCTCACAACCATAAACAAGATCCTACTTGACACGGCTTCATAGAAACCTTAGGACTCTTGAACTTTTTGCTCTAATACCAAGTTTGTCACGATCCAAGTCTACACTCTGGAAGTGGTCGGCACTTAAAAATCATTTATGGTTCCTAAGAGAACCCTTATCATGGCTGGATACAAGTGGAATACTAACTTAAGCATGCAAAAACTTAGACCTGAAATAGAATTTCAACAAACTCAACTTTACAAAACTTCAACTCAAAAGAAAAGTCAGAATAATAAAATACATTCAACTCACCATAAAATAGGCAACTTAAGTCTTTAAAACATTTAGTAAAATAGTGAAGATACTCTCAACAATATTGACTATCTATGAAGCCTCTAACTGATAAAGATGGAAGTCGGGACAAGACCCACGACATCCTAACTACTGATATAACTGAAAGGTAAATAAAATCATCCGAAAGCAAGGAGGCTCATGTAGCTAACTCGAACTCTCAGATGTATCAACGAAGCTCCTATTGATGATTCTGAATATTTGTGTCTATATCATAAGATGATGCAGGCCAAATGACTCAGTACGTTGAATATACATGCATTTTAGGGAATTCTAAAGTATAACATAAGCTTGAACTTGATAAAAGTAGAAACATACTTACCTCTTTTCAAACATACTAAACTTGCAGAATACTCAAGGATAAGATACTCAACTCAAAGATATGATCAACTCTGGGTACTCAACTTTTGATATGCACCTCAATATAAAGCAACAGTTTACATGCAATTTGTGAAAAGCTTTATAAAACAGTAAAATCAACTTAGTTCGTTAAAGAAAATGCAATAACAAACTCAACTTTACATATACAAAAAAGTAATATAGTTTTTGTGGGAGATTCTCTAACTGACAACCCTCACTATGAGCTTAAGTGATGGTACAATGTTTTACCTCACGTTGCCAAGGATCATGCTATAACTTGCCATCGATATAGAACCTGAACTACTAAGTGGATCCACTAGTCTATGCTAAAAAGAACTAAGGAATCATCTAAAAAGTATGACCCGCTTCTACCCATGATGTCTAAATAGTTTATGGAGACAAGAATTAATATGAACTCGCACCCCCATATCAGTCTCAATTCTACTTTTAAAATGTACTTAGATCATATGTTGTTAAAACAACTTCTTTTTTTGCTTTGAATAATTACTCAAAACTTAGCTTAAAAGCTCTTTTGGACATCATATTTTCCTCTTTACTGAAAAACTAGCTCAAAGACTGTTTTGGAAATCTTAGTTTCCTTTCTTATTTAGAATTCTTTTGGAAACCTCAGTTTTCCCTCTTCTTAAATGTGAAAATATTTACTCTTATGCATAGTCCCGATAAACTCTTTTGAAGAAATAAAATCAACTCAAAACTCAAGTCTTAAAACAAAGTTGAAACATTTGTAAAAAACTTCTTAAAATAAGGTTCATACCGAATTATGGATGTGAACACTCAATTCAAGGTTTTCAATAAGAATAGATAGGACTCAATACTTGGATCTCAAGAACTTCAGTGGTACTACTCCTTTAACGATTTCTCAACTCAGAGGGTTCATGCGAATTATGGGCATGAACTACTCAACTGAAGGACTCAAAGATAGTGCTCATCTTAAGATTGTTCCACTTATAAGGTTAATGCGGGATTATGGACATGAACTACTCAACTCAAGGGATTCATGGGTAACATGTAATAATACCATTAAAAATATAATCTCAAAGGAGATTAGAAACTCAATACTCAAGACTTAGAACTTGAAGATACTACTCCTCTCAATGATACTCAATTTATAGAGTCCATGCGGAATGTATGGGCATGAACGACTCGAACCGAAGGTTTATGTAACTACATGGAACTCATGTATACATATCTTCTCATTCTTTTACTTACCACATAAAAACTTAATTCAAATCAATTTTTGATCTCAAAGGATTCACAATTGAATGCACAGACTTTCTTGAACTTTATTCTTAACTCTCTCTATGTGAATTATGAATTCAAAAGTTAAGGTTCATGATATGAAGGATCTAGGTGATATTGTAAATTCATGAATACATACTCTTCACTTTCATGCTCACTTTCTTGAGTCTTCAAACACGTTACTAGAAGTTGTAGAAGGTTCCTCAAAAGGACTCAAAGAAACTCTCTCAAAAAGGTTCGAAAGAACTCTCAAAACTTAATCTTAACTATACCTTGAATTTGTATTATTAATTCAATGTTATGATTTATATTATGAATTATTTCTAAGTGTTTAAATGTGTCACAACGGGGGATCACCACCTATAAGTAACATGGCGTACTTGACCTCTCGGGAGTTCTTATACAAGCCACATATCTTCATTACACTACATCATGTAAAATTGGATGGAATTAAAAAGTTTTTCTTTAAACATTATACGGAAATCATTTCATAACTACAAAATTCTTTATAACATATGTCTCAAAACCATTTACATGATACATGAGTAATAATATATTGGGACGCAACCCACAAAAGTCTAAAACATAGTAAATGACATAATCGGAACATAAGGGTGTTGTCCTCAAATGCTATTAGGACTCACCAATATTCACTTCTTAAAAGACTTCGAAACTCTACTCTTAAAAGCAACTCAATCTCCTCAACACCCTACATTGGATCAGAATGTAGGCAAATATGCATTAGTACAAAATTACCAAGTATGAAAGCTAACATACAAAATTCAAAGGGTTAGTCAATAATATAAATAATCATAAGAGATAATAGCATAAGCATAACAAGAATATCATAAGCATATTAATTCATCATAAGGTATGCATAAGTTTACACTATCTACCATTTGTCCTTCTTATCGAAGTGAACTACATCACAAGTCACCTCCAAGTATACTTGTGCAAGGCCATGGTAGCATCCCATACTACTTCCTAACTAAGTAACTCTCTTTGGTCATGCTCGATCATAGTTCACTCTCATAATTAAGACCCAATTTCTTCATGACATAAGAGCATATACCCTTGGATAACCTCAAGGCACACCTGTGCAATGCATATGAGGCATCCCATACTACCTCACACACTAAGCATATATTGAAGTCATCCTAGTCATGCTCGCCCTCCTTTGGCCTCATTATTAACTTAACTCTGTTAACTAAGAATATCTCATGTCTAGTCAACTATAACTAGGAAAGGAAAATCTAGTCCAATCCGACCTCAAGCCTCCTATTTAGTGACCTTAAGTCATACTTTGTGCAATGAACTCATAGCACCCCATGATACTATTCATGCTAAGTATTAATTTTAGGTCCTCTTTACTATTACTTCTTACTTTGGAACCTAGTTCCTCTCTTTATCTTTAAAACCCTATGAGGTACCGTATCTCAAGCACATCTTAGTTCATTATTAAGTTGGACCCTAGGAGATACTTCATTAAGTATGTCTAGGTTCCTTATTCTCATGGATCCTACGAGAAACTTCTTATCGTATGTCTTGATCCATCTATAATCATGAACACTTCGAGATACCACCTTGGGTATGTCTAAGTTCATCCACACACCTTCAACCCTATGAGTTACTTCATTAAGTAAGTCGTAGTTCATTATTTTTTGAATGCTACGAGATGCTTCTCAAGCATGTCTTAGTTCATAGGATATGGACCTCTACAAGGAAACCTTGAATCAACTATGTGAAGGGATCCTATCTCATGAGACCTAACTTCGGGAAAACCCACACTCTACTACGTAAGATTTCCCCCTTAAACTTTGATCGTACTCACACCTACTAGGTGTGGTTGTCCTTTCTAGTTGGAGTTCGGACCCTCTCTTGTGAGACACTACTTCTCATTGGCATATATCTACTAGGAGTCAAGCATATAATCCAAGGTTTACTTGGTAATCCTTGCTTAACACTTTTCTCTAATGGAGGGATGTCCTTGACAATCTCTCCATTGTCAAATGATTCTATCACTTTCATTCATTCAATTCCCTAAATCTACAACCAACACAACAACCTAAGATTCACAATTCTTTACTTTATTATATCCTCATTCATATGTAGATTACAAAACTTTCAAGTAATAAGCCTCTTCTAAATTAATTCTCCTCACATTCTTCATTACTAGGTGAATCTAGCCATAATTCATTTTTAAGGTTCAATTCAAACATAACAAGTCAAGATCAATCCTAATCAATAAGGTCTAATTCAATTCATATCTAGATGATCCTAACTATGATCAATTAGTATTCAAGACAATTAAAAATTAAGAAGATCAACTTAGAACCTTCAATCTTGCCTCTAATGGCTTAAACCTACCATGATCACATTCATCATCAAAGACTAGAATTCTTCAAGGAAACCACATGAAAAAACCATGCAATCATCATATAACCATAGTTGAATGCTGCCCACTAAATTGGGGTCTTTTGGATTCACAATTGAGGGAAATTATGGGGGCTCCATGGATGGAAGAATCCATGGATTAACAAACTTCACATACCTTTAATGAAAGCCTTAATCCAAGCTTGAATCCTTAGTGAAATTCGTCCTAGAAGCTGCCTCCTTTTTCTCTTGTTCTTCAATGGTGATCTTTGGAGAGTTTTGGGGAGGGAAATGTTTTGTTTTGGAGTATGAAGTCTAAATGGCTATTTAATCGGTTAAATAGAGTAAAATAACCAAAAAGCACTACAAAAAACTGTGCATGACTTAATTGGAACGTGGGTGAATTTCCCAATTCACCCATCACTTGGCCGAGATCACTACATAAATTGCAGGTCCAATCAACGCCCCCAATCCACGGACTGTGGATGGGGTGACGGGCCGTCCTGCACTTCGTGGTTTTGGTCAAAGACCCATCATTTGGGGGGATAAGATCCCACGACTAAGTGTGGAGCCACGCCCCTATTAGGCGGGGAGTCAATCAAGCCATTGCCCGTCATTTGGTGGTCGTGGTTAGGGCTGTTTTTGGCAGCTTCTTGCCAATATTTGGGTCCTCCTCAAGGACCCTTAGGGTGGTCCTTGGGGAGTCCTACCTGGAAATTTCGATCCTAAACATGACCATCTTTACACTAGGTGCCCTTCTATTATTTTAGTCCTCAAATGACAACCGAAACTCATGAAACATGCTAAGGAACACTAACATCCACATAAGAGTAGTTCCCAAACGTCTTGATCGTCTTTTGACGTTTCACCTCGAAACCCTTCAAACCAACTACTACAAGTTGTGCCACATCATATAAATGATTTATTGACTCTTAAAACACATGATAGGCTCTAGTTAACCTTATTTCATTTTGGGGTCATAACAAGAAGTAGTTTAAATTGTTTCGAATCGAAAGGAGTGAAGATACACTTTAAATGAGCTCAAACGGGACAACCAACGGAAAATAAGTGGGGGAAGGCGACCCTGGCGCGGGTCGCCAGCCCCTAACTTCAAAGACTGCATATGGGCACACTGCAGGCGCACTACGCTAGCCTCTGGGGTGCATCTGGAGCGCGCCGCGCCAGCCTCTCCCCAGACAAAGTTTCGACGAATTTTGCCTCTTGTTTTCTGACCGTAAATCACTTTTGATCAATTTCTTTTCTCATGTTTTCCTTAGATTCAATTACCCAATCTAAGTACACACTAATACACTCAAAACAACACTCTACACGATCATTTTCATTTCAAGAAATCATCAAAACCCCAACAAGACAAGAATTATAATGAACCTCAAGACCTTAAATCCTTCAAATTTTTGAGAATGAAATTAAACTGAAAATAACATGTATGGGGTGTGGGTGAACAAACCTACTAGGAAAGTTTACATACATCTTATGGATCAAAACCATGGTGACAATCCGCAACAACTCTCAAGAATTTTGACGAACGCTTCGATCCTTTCTCTTTTCTGCTCTTTTCTCGTCTTCTTTTCCCTTCTTTTCTCTTCTGAACGCTCAAGTAAAACTGTAGCCGATATTAGGATTATAAACCTGAACCTAATAGGGTTAGACCCTTAAACCTTAATAAAAACAAATTAAATATGATTGGGTAATGAAAGAAAGACCAAAATAACCCTCACCATTTTCGGCTAACATTCCTTAACTGGACAACCTAACTTTGTAATTATTTTGCTTTTATGGGTTATTTACTTAGTTTCCCTTAACGAAACCAACCTTGAATTTTTTTTTGTGTAAATTACATAAATCCATAGTTTTAATATGAAATTACAATTCATCCCTAATAAGTTTCTAATTACATTAATCCCTTAAAAATAAAAAAACTTGGATATAATAATTGAAGCCCGGATACATTAATATGTAGTTCGGATACATTAAATATTGTCTCGGATAGATTAATATGTAACTCAAATGCGTAATGTGTTGCTTAGATATATTAATATGTAGTTCGAATACATTAAAAACAAGATCGGATACATTAAATACTGGTTCAGAAACATTAATATGAAGCTCGGATATATTAAATAAAATAAAAAATTTTGAAATTTTTTAAAAATAATAGAGGATAATGAAAATAAGTGAACTAAAAGGTGTGTATTCCTGTAATTTCTCCATTTTTTTTTATTAAAAAAAAGTAACTAAATATTGCAAAATCACATAAAAAGATGGAGAGAACTGGAAATATGTTAAAATATTTAATAAATGTATGCCAAATTGGAAAATAAATACGAAGGTAACAAATAAAACACAAATTGAAATGGAAAGAAAATCAAATTGAATGCTTCCAGATTTTTTTAACCATGATTAGATAATTATTATTTTGTCCTTAATGAAGATGAGTTTTTAAAATTGTCATTAGTCATCAACAATTTTCGCTTTCCTACCTAGTACTAGTTACGATAGATTGCGCTGCATACTGGCCACTAAATTCTTATAGCAATTGATTATATTTATTTTGGAAATAATTGAAATAGTTTATAAGTTAGTTTTCTTAATTTGAAACATAACTTCAAATTAAATTTTAAATTTTCACAACCAACATTAATTTTCAGATAAAGTAAAAATTTATTTTGAATTGTGAAGAAAATGTAAATTGTAATTTTTGTTCAAACAAATAACTTAGAAGTTAAAAAAAATGAGCAACCACATAGATATTTTTTTTAAAAATTTATGTCAACGAAAATAGTACGAAGTTGCTACACAATATTTTGTTTGTCCTTTGAATTTTGATAGAATCTCATCATTGACATACAGTAGAATGCATCGGTTTACGTTCATGTCCACTATATTATAAATATATTTTATTTTTACTTCTCACTTTTGACGTATTAATAATTTTATTTTTTTTCATATTTTATTTTCAACATTAATACTTATTTCAAATATTTTTCAAAAGATTTATAATTATATATCAATTAAATATAACTATTATTCTAGAATACTCATACTTAAAGTGAACAAATAAAAACAAACTAAATAAATTACAAATATACACGGAGCCCACACATGCATGTAAAATGACATATTCAAGTGGATATCATTTCTTTTCTATGTAAAAGAAAAATGTGGTAAGCAATACAATTACACTTTCCAAGTAAATGGGAAATATTCAAATGGACCCCAATTTTGTTGTTACGTAAAAATTGAATCATTCAGAGGAATAAGCACGCAACACAAGGGAACATGTTAACAGTCTGGTGTTTGCTAAAGTTTTAACTTTTTGGAAAAGTCATTTTTTGGAGAAGTCACAACTCTTTAAAAAAGTTATAATCCTTCAAAAAACTAACAAGTCTTTAGAATAGTCACAACCCTTTGAATAAGTCACAATCTTCTAAATGTTAAAAACTGTTTTTATTAAATATATTATATATTATCATGTAAATAAATATAAAATGTGTACTAAATTGGTGTTTTAAGAAGAAGATTAATAAGAACAGAAAATTTATAGTTTAAAAATGTAAGGGAACTCCTCTATTTATAGCCAACAGAGATAGTACAGACATGTGTTTGTTGTACCTTATGAGATGAGACGCAACACTTCAGAAAAGTCACACAACTCATTAGAGAAATCACAACCTTTTAAAACAGTCACAACTCATCAAAATCCTTTCGAATAGTCACAACTAAAACATAGCAACATTTTGAAAAAATAACAACTCATCGAAGAAGTCACAACTCTTAAAAAAAGTCTCATCCTTTAATGTGAATTGTGTATCGTTGGAAATTTAAAATGCTTACAAGCATGGTGAATATTGGGATTAAAATATTCAATGGATAATCCTCGACTTATCGGATACATCTCTTGATGCATTTCGACCAAAATATTTGATGTTGAGATAGTTAATTATCATAATTTTTTGAGTTTCGGCAGTTGAATTTGACTTCAAGAAAAAATATGTAAGTTTGTTGTATTTGTTCAATTTATATGACCTAATATTTTTGCTCGATGTTTATTTGTATATGCAGCTAGCTCAAAGAAAATGCCTCGCAAAAGTGGTCGAGCATAATAAGATCATTCCCCATGATACTGGATATTACCTATTATATTGTAAAGTTGATAAATGAGCGAGCCAAATCGAACATGAGTCGGTTGAAAACGAGTTAAAAATGGATAAAGTAATAGACTCGGCTCATATTTTAAATGGGTAAAATTTAGTTGCCCAATGGATAATATGGGTACTCATATTATAGTATGAATCTTATTTAAAGCTTTAAAAATAAATCTTTTTAATATTTCTTTATCACTCCCCACTACCAGACGCCCCCCCTCCCAATCCCCAGAAAAAATTGTTTGTTTTTTAATTAAAAAAATAATAGCTTTTTTTTATCCCCCACCCCTTGCCACGATCAGAAACGGACGTGATGACAGTACTTATCTATTCCCATCAAGACAAGTGAGCTTCAACCCAATTAAAAGAAAGAAAATGAGAAAAATAATAAAACAAGAACAAGACAAAGACGGAAAACATATTAATTCTAATATAATATAATACACAAAACCTAGTTGTCACGTGTAAAAGACACTAATGAAAATACATAATTCAAAGATAAATATAAGTCTCAATCTTGGTTTCTCAAATAGAGCAAAGCTTAAAAGGAAAAGGAAAAGAGGCCCACCTATGACAAGAAGCTACCTCTCAAATCTTTCAACAAGCCTTGACGGTAGGAAAAGAAGAAGATTGTCACATGAGTTCGGACTCAGAATCTAAAAAAGTGAAGAAGCAAAGGGGTGAGTACCAACAATACAATACCTAACAAGCAACCAACTAAACAAAAAAACTAGCTAGAAATCGAATATCCCTTACACTTCAACTGAACCTCTCAAACTACAACCTGCATAGAAATCATCCCAACCTAGAAATTCTACAATACACGACTCAAAAGGCCCAATAAACACAGTTCAATCTTCACAATTCAAAAATCAACAAACCAAATAAGTCAATTACAACGTCAAGTAGTTATGTTACACGTTACAATTACAACAATCACAATCAACAAGTAAGTAACACATAAGCATTAAATACATCAGGCCACACTAATCAATCTCTTGTTGAAACCATTTGTCATCGGCAAAATATTACCATCCTGAACCATTTCGCATTGGCTCTATATCACATCACTAGCCCGAATGATTTACCACCAAATTTATATCACATCAATAGTCAGAACCATTTATCATTGTCTTTATATCACATCACTAGCAGAAACCATTTCCATACAACTTTATATCACTAGCTGGAACCATTCAGAATTATATCAGTAGCTGGAAGCATTCAGAATTATATCACAAGTTGGAACCAATTCCCGTCCCTTCATATCAAATCACTAGCTAGATTAACCATTTCCCTTCAGCTTTATGAACACTCACTGGCAAAGACCTTGGCATCATAAATTATCACATGTCTTATCAAGGTTTTCACAATCAGTGCATACAATAAATATCACACCACACATAAGAGAGAACAATTCATACAATTTAAGTCCAAATCATGTTTTAAGCATTTTCATCAATCAATCAACAACGGTCACAATAAGACAATCCATATCATCATATTCTCCATATAGGCCCTTTCATTTCAACCCTTTATTATTCATTTAAATATTACAACTGGACAATTTAAAACGTCACCTCATCCCCATTACTCGCAACATACAATCAGTAAAGAAAGCATACGAATTCAACTAGAATACAAGATTTAGGAAGCCACTTTCCTTCAATCAATCAACAATCACTCTAATAATTGAGTTTTCCCCTTCTGAATCACTCCCAACGCCTTACAATCTATGCATAAGCAAGTATTCATTATCACTTTTCGAAAACAACAATACCCACAACATTTCCCTTGAAACATAGGTTAATCAAAACAATACCCAATTCCAAAATTAAAGTTTGAATCAAACTCAAGGCTTTAAGAACTCATTAAGGAAAATCATTTTAAAATAGTACTTATAATCTGTTCACCAACTCCATTTTAGTTAAGAATTGCGTATCTTGAAAAACCTCATCATTCACCAATCATTACCTCATATATGATGTTAAAATTCATAGTTAATCAATAGAAAATTGAAGTTTAGGATCAAGAACACTTACCCAACTGATCTAGCATAGAAAATTCTTTCAGAATTCGCCACCAGGGTTCTCCAAGTTCAAAAATGGTGAAATGGGGCTTAAACCCCGAAATTTTTAGCAAAAGCCCTCTTAGTTATTATACAAGCCACTAGCCGTTTGCTAAAGAAAACCTCATAAAAAGTGCGGCCTTCACAAAAGTGAGGATTCCTCACCGAAAGCAAAGGTTATTTAAGCGACAGGACACTCGCAATAGTGAGACCTGTTGCACCAAAAAACACGGCCAACTCTCAAAGCATTGAAAGGACCATCCTCATACACACAAATCAGATATGCAACTAAAATGTATTTGACGTCTGAACTTAATAGAACAATCAGAAGAAGGATTTGAGGTCTCCTTGATATGACATTCATAAAACCCAAAAGAAAATAGCTCACCCCTAACATGCTAAAATAAGCTCGGAACCTCTAAAAAATTATAAAAAACCTTAACTAGGCTAAAATCATCCCCTCAGAATTTTGATCTGAGCATCCGAACCTCGAATGTGAAAAAGTCAACTCAAAGTCTATGATTCAACAATTTTACAACTCATGACCTCAAATCCTTAAAAAGACTAAGAATTCGAAACCAAGAACTCTCGCAAATCAAATTTCATATTTTGAGACTGACAGAATCGACAGAATTATATTCCGACATTTGGAACTCCAAAAGGCACAGACTTAACAACTTATCCTATCAAACTAAAAACTCCCCGAATTCTCAAATTTTAACTCAAACTTCAAACCCACTTTTTAAATCTCAAGTATAGGAGACACGGATCAATCACGGGAGGGAAAAATAGTAATTTCCATAGAAAAACAAAAAAATAACTGACGGGATATTGCATTCCTCTACTATCCCCCCATGCCTCCTAGGAGTGCGCAATAATCAAATCGATCAATGAATTGAATCAAAAAAATATCATTGGGGTTAACATATTTTTAATAGTTTTATAAAAAGTTATTGGATTATCGATTTTCAGTTTTGAGTTATTGAGTAAAGTGATAGCCCATTAAGGCAATAGTAATTTAGTACTATACCCTTTATAAATACATAACTAGACACTTTATAAGCACTCTACACTACAATCTACACACGTAACACATCACAGTACTTCTACAATCTACTCTTATTGTTTCAATTTTTCATTATATATTTTGTTGCATTATATAAAAGCATCCACAACAAATTTACTTGTTTCACTGTATCGCGCCAAAGTGTTAGAAAAGTGAGGGATCATATATTTATATTATGAGCATTTTTTACTGGGTAAACCAAAACCGAACCGTTAATGATCAAAAATATATAAATTGAAAAACAATTAAAAAATATCTTACTGGTTTGTATTGGTTCAACATATTAGAAAACCGAAAACCGATAAACTGAATTGATGATACATAAAATCATAAAATCAAACCGACCGATGCACACCCCTACTCCCCCACCCCCTCTGTCCCCT
>NC_028643.1:12306937-12336060 GCF_001406875.1 Solanum pennellii | reverse complement strand
CCCCCATATCCCAAAAAAATGGAAAAAAAAGGTTAAAATTTTAAAGTTTTTTTACCACCCGTATCCCTTTCCCCTAAAAAATGTGAAAACAAATCAGACTCTTTTTATATAAAAACAAATGAAGTTTCTTTTAGGGATAATGCACAAGTACCCCCTGCCCAAAATTTCAGAGACACTTATACTATAATAAGGTCCTATTACGCCCCTAAATTTATTTTATTAATAATTTTCTACCCCTTTTCGACCTACGTGGCACTATCTAGTGGACCCAAAGCTGGTTGACTTTTTTTTCAAGCTAGTGCCAAGTAGGCCGAAAAGGGGTAGAAAATTACTTATAAAATAAGTTTCGGGGGGGGNGGGGGGGGGGGGGGATAATATGACCTTAGTATAGTATAAGTGTGTCTCTGAGATTTCGAGCATAGATTGAGGGGGGTATTCGTACATTTTTCCTTTTTTTTTAACACCCTACTCCCTACCAGGCACCCACCCCTCTTCTTTATTTAATAAATGAACTTTTTTTTTACCAATTTAACTCATTTAACTACCCATTTTTAAATGAATAAATGAACATTTTTTTACCAATTTAACTCATTTAACTACCCACTTTTAAATGGGTAATATAAGTATTAGTCGTTTTTACCAATTTTAAATGAGTTGGGTATCCAAACCATTTAAAATGAATAAATATGAGTGGATACATATATAAATTAGTCGTTCTTCCACCCCTAGATTTATATTTGTGGTTAAGCCATTCGTGTATCCAAGAGTATAATATGTTGAATTATTTATAGTTTTTGATTTTACCAAGGAAATATTGGTAATTATTGACACTAGTCATTTTGAACACTTTAACCCCATTAAAAATGTCTATTGTGTCAACGACTATGTGTTTGGCTCCGAAGAAAATTGTTATTTAAAGCATGCTAGGATAGATTGTTTCTTTTGACATTTATCAATATGTTAAAGTATTTTGTGAGGATGCAAAAGTGTGTTTGCACTCTAAGAAGGAAAACCTATCTCATGGTCCAAAGGCATTTATATCATCTTAGGAAGTTTAGTTAGCTTCCTAGTTCTAACTACTGAGTGATTGAGGAAATTCATGTTTTTGTATGCAACCCTTAGAAATCATTTTTTCTAGCTTTAAGATAAGAAAGAGACTCACCCTTACCTCTTTCCAATATAGGATGAGTTCATATGGAAACTAAAACTTGACTAGTCGGGTTTTACAATCAATAGAATCATAACAAGGATGCAGCCAATTTATACCAAGAATAAAATTCAAATTTAACACATCAGGCTCTACAAGATCAACATGAGTAAATCTATGGGATAAGGAGGAGATAATTTCAACAGACTCTCTTAGCCACAATAAATTCACCAAGAGAAATAGAGACAGAAAAAGGGTCTAGCAATACATCTGGAAGAACATTATGGTGTTACAAAAGATAAGGTAGCACAACCGGGATCAAGCAAGGCATAAACATCAAGATGCGAGACTTTCAACATACTAACCATATCGGGAGAACCCTCTTGCTCATGACGAGTTTGAAGTGCATAAAATCTATTTTGCTTCTGACTTCAACTACACCCTCACGAAGGGTAAGGTTGAGCCCGTAGATGATTATCTTCCTCATTCTTAGAAGTTGATGACAATCCCTTATCTTATAATCTGTCTTGCCATAGAAAAAATATGTGAGAACTGTCTAGATATTCACCCTCATGATTTCTTCCACATCTAGCACAATTAAACAATGAAATCCACCACCATTTCCTCCTCGACCTTTAAAGTTAGACACCCAATCTTTGTTGAATTTAGGAGCCAAATAATTTGAGGAACCTTAACCGGAAAACCTTGGTTGGAACTTAGAATGTACATGTCCATCAAACCTCAAATTTGAAAATTCACAATCAGTGGTTGTTGTTTTCTATGTTTCCCTAGATCTTTCCTTAAGTTTCTTCTATTCTATTTGTTAAGCATGAACCTTTAGGCAAAAAATTTTTATATCATTGATGTGAATTGTGGTATGACACTCTTTAACCACCATCTTGGAAACTCCCAAAACAAACTTACACATCCTTGCCCTAGGATCGGTAACCATAGTAAAAGCATATCTAGAAAATTGTGTTAACTTCAAGGCATACTCTTTCAGACTCATGTTTCCTATACGAAGGATGATGAATTGAGTTTAATTAAGTATGTTTTCCTCCATAATCTCAAGGGGAAAGAACCTATCAAGGAAAACAACCTTAAACTTTTCGCAATCAAGAGGACCCGCATTACCCGCCATCTCTTCCTTCCACTGGTTAAACAAAACTTTAGCAACACCCTTAAGTTGATAAGAAGTCAATTCTACCTTTTCCACCAGTGTCACTCCCATGATCATCAACACTTTATACACCTCATCAATGAACTCTTGATGATCTTCCTCAACCTTGGAACCTTGAAACTCTGGAGGATTCATTCTAGTGAAGTCCCTTACTTTAGTTGTTGTCGTACCCACATTTGGGTTCACGAGGACTACAGTCTCCTTACTGGCTTAAGCCAACACTTGAAAAATGTCCCTAAAATTCGCATTATTCACTTGTTTGGCCAAAGGGTCGGCCAAAACTTAAAGACCTTCTAGAGGTTCTTGAGGAGCTTCTCGTTCCGCATTTTCATTCACATTTCTCCTAAATGCTCTACGTGGGACAATTTCCTAAAATGCATCTGATAAGAATTATAGGGAGAGACATATATAGTTACACTCTATCACCTTACTTTAGAGTAATGAAAAGAAATAGTGTTTCCTACAAATGTTATAACTTCTCATTCATAAATGTGGTGCTTCACACTTCTGAACAAGACTCTACTCAGTGTGACTTAGAAACTTCCTAATGACTTTTGAAACATTGTACTATGAGTACCAAGTTTGTTACGATCCAAAGTACACCGTAGACGTGACATGGCCTATAAAACCCCGAGAGGCGCTACACAAGCCACTTAACATGTTTCATACAAGATAAGAGAACGAAATATTTCAAAAAAAATTATATCAAATAAAGTTTGACAAAAGTTGAAGTTTAATATAAGTCGCAAAGTCATCTAATAAGGAGTATGTACTCAACATTATTTTCTACAATCAATACAATCCTTGATTTCTCTAATCCTAGATGTGAGATTTCCACATGGATTTCTACATGTTCTACCACTAATCACTAATATATGTTGGTTTAATACTTTTGTTTTTTATTTGATACACTTTCGTTGATAAAGACTTAAAAAAATGATTTCTCAAGTCTTGGTGCTAATTTTTTGTGTGTGGTTATTGATTTGTGATTGGTAAACTACATAGACTAAGTCGATCTATTTGCTTTTGTCTAAAAATATGTACACATTTAATAGTAATTCCACATAGGTACATAGAGCAACTATACAGAGATAATATTGACTTACAAACTTAGACTTTGCAATGGTGCGAAATATTTCATGAATTTCGATTAACTTTTTCCATTAGTGTGAAAATCGAAATAAACTAAAAATATGAAAGCACAAACGAAAGAAATGAACCAACTAGATTTTGAAATATATTATGATGAAATACTATAACTATGGGTATCGATGTTTCTTCTCAAAACAATTGATTTACTGATCGAATTTAACCGATTATTCATCTTTTTCATAAATTGAAAGTTAAATTTCATATAAATTAATAATTGTACTGAATATTTTTAAAATTTATAAAAATATACAAATAAAATGATAGAATTGTACTGAATATATTTAAAGATATTTTAAAAAATATATTGTTTAATTAAAACATAATCTACATTTGAATGAACTCTGGTGGTAAATTTCATGCATTTGTGTATCTGTATAAATAATCATATGATATATTATTTCTACCGAAGTTAAATTTGAAAGAAGTGAATGAAATTAAAAAAAAAAAAGAAAGAGAGAGAGAGAGAGACAAAAGAGTTGATCGAAAGGTAAGCATTCCTCGATTCCAACCTTCAGGCTGTTAGTTTGAGTCCCGACGAAAGCGTAATATGTGGGAGCTCATGTGAGGGGGTTAAAAAATTGAGATGTGAAATGAGATAATAGGAAAATCAACCATTTTACAATAATAAATGTGTTCCTAGCTAATACATTTAATAATAAAATATTTATATATATATAAAATATAGTCATTAGTGATGAAATTAGATTTTGTTCAACTACGAAATAGATATAACTTTAGAGGCAATTGATGTCGTTACTAATTGAAGTAAAATAATTGGTGAAGATATAATTTTGTCGGTAGTAATAAACTTTTTAGTACAAATCATATTATTAACTACAAAAAATATACTTTTTACGATAAATAAATTTGTCACAAATGTTTAAGTATTTGGGGACGATTTTTCCTTTTGTAATTAATATAATACTTTTAGTGACGAAACACTAAATCGTCTTTGTATAATTTTAACGATACACATTTAGTGACGACTGATTGATAAATTATTTTTCGTGTCACATGATATTTAGTGATTTTTGAATGACGAATTTATTTGTCCTGATAATTGAATTTGTTGTAGTGTTATAGTTAGTCTCTTACTTTTGATCGTTCCTACTCTTTTCTGTGCTTGCTATATGATCTTTGTTTGATTTGGGTTTGCTTCCCAAATCAGTTGTTTAATTAAGCTTGTGTGGACTGCATGCTTTGTGCAACTTCTCCTCCACCCCATTTTTTGTGTCTCTGTTTCACAAACTCATCCTCTTTTCTCATGTTTTGTTTCTCCTTCCTTCCCTATATTATCTTCCTGATGAGGATTTCCTTCTTTCTTCTTGCCGTCTTGTTTTGATGCAATTGTGGTTATACCACATAACATTGTTATTCATTGTGCTCCTAAATCATACAAGTCTTACAGTACTTTGGAACATAATCATATTTAATTTTGATCCACTTCTTCAGCACTTCCTTATTCTTCATCCTCATTCCAATCTTAACCCGTTTCTGACACTCCTTTATTTAACTTTTGCACAACTTAATATCATTTGACTCCTGATTATCTTGTCCACTTGTAAGGGTTTTTCCACTGCTGTTGCTAGAAAGAATACTGCTTCTTTTCTAAACAAATTTGGTGGAAGTAATGGAAACCATATTCAGGCAATCATTATTGACGTAGGTTAAGCATTGGATCTCACTTTAATGTTCAGACCAATTCTTGTGGGTGATGTAAAAACTTGGTTTCGATAAAAGATGAACATAGTCTTCTAAAAGTGTAGCCCTAATAAAAACATGTTAATTACTCAAAAGTCTGATACTGCACTCTCCCTTTAATTCACATTGTTTAGGAATGAGTTTCTCTAGACAACCAAAGGAGAACTTCCCAACTACTGTATACTCTAGATTTTCATAGACAATCATCTGATTAACTGTAACGACCTGTTTAGTCGTTTTGAGCAGCAGATTTTATTTCTGGAAAAACTGTGTGAGTCGACGGAACCCACGACGGACCGTCATGGGCACGACGGGCCGTCGAGGGGCTCTCGTTCCAAAAGACTTAGACTTCTGAAATTTGGGTACTGAAATCGACTCTCTGAACTTGGCGACGGACCTGCAGGACGAACCGTCGTGGGCACGACGGACCGTCGCAGGTGTCTCGTTCCAGAATACTTAGACTTCTGAAATTTGGGTACTGAAATCGACTCTCTGAACTTGGCGACGGAACTGCAGGACGAACCGTCGTGGGCACGACGGACCGTCGCAGGTGTCTCGTTCCAGAATACTTAGACTTCTGAAATTTGGGTACTGAAATCGACTCTCTGAACTTGGCGACGGACCTGCAGGACGAACCGTCGTGGGCACGACGGACCGTCGCAGGTGTCTCGTTCCAGAATACTTAGACTTCTGAAATTTGGGTACTGAAATCGACTCTCTGAACTTGGCGACGGACCTGCAGGACGAACCGTCGTGGGCACGACGGACCGTCGCAGGTGTCTCGTTCCAGAATACTTAGACTTCTGAAATTTGGGTACTGAAATCGACTCTCTGAACTTGGCGACGGACCTGCAGGACGAACCGTCGTGGGCACGACGGACCGTCGCAGGTGTCTCGTTCCAGAATACTTAGACTTCTGAAATTTGGGTACTGAAATCGACTCTCTGAACTTGGCGACGGACCTGCAGGACGAACCGTCGTGGGCACGACGGACCGTCGCAGGTGTCTCGTTCCAGAATACTTAGACTTCTGAAATTTGGGTACTGAAATCGACTCTCTGAACTTGGCGACGGACCTGCAGGACGAACCGTCGTGGGCACGACGGACCGTCGCAGGTGTCTCGTTCCAGAATACTTAGACTTCTGAAATTTGGGTACTGAAATCGACTCTCTGAACTTGGCGACGGACCTGCAGGACGAACCGTCGTGGGCACGACGGACCGTCGCAGGTGTCTCGTTCCAGAATACTTAGACTTCTGAAATTTGGGTACTGAAATCGACTCTCTGAACTTGGCGACGGACCTGCAGGACGAACCGTCGTGGGCACGACGGACCGTCGCAGGTGTCTCGTTCCAGAATACTTAGACTTCTGAAATTTGGGTACTGAAATCGACTCTCTGAACTTGGCGACGGACCTGCAGGACGAACCGTCGTGGGCACGACGGACCGTCGCAGGTGTCTCGTTCCAGAATACTTAGACTTCTGAAATTTGGGTACTGAAATCGACTCTCTGAACTTGGCGACGGACCTGCAGGACGAACCGTCGTGGGCACGACGGACCGTCGCAGGTGTCTCGTTCCAGAATACTTAGACTTCTGAAATTTGGGTACTGAAATCGACTCTCTGAACTTGGCGACGGACCTGCAGGACGAACCGTCGTGGGCACGACGGACCGTCGCAGGTGTCTCGTTCCAGAATACTTAGACTTCTGAAATTTGGGTACTGAAATCGACTCTCTGAACTTGGCGACGGACCTGCAGGACGAACCGTCGTGGGCACGACGGACCGTCGCAGGTGTCTCGTTCCAGAATACTTAGACTTCTGAAATTTGGGTACTGAAATCGACTCTCTGAACTTGGCGACGGACCTGCAGGACGAACCGTCGTGGGCACGACGGACCGTCGCAGGTGTCTCGTTCCAGAATACTTAGACTTCTGAAATTTGGGTACTGAAATCGACTCTCTGAACTTGGCGACGGACCTGCAGGACGAACCGTCGTGGGCACGACGGACCGTCGCAGGTGTCTCGTTCCAGAATACTTAGACTTCTGAAATTTGGGTACTGAAATCGACTCTCTGAACTTGGCGACGGACCTGCAGGACGAACCGTCGTGGGCACGACGGACCGTCGCAGGTGTCTCGTTCCAGAATACTTAGACTTCTGAAATTTGGGTACTGAAATCGACTCTCTGAACTTGGCGACGGACCTGCAGGACGAACCGTCGTGGGCACGACGGACCGTCGCAGGTGTCTCGTTCCAGAATACTTAGACTTCTGAAATTTGGGTACTGAAATCGACTCTCTGAACTTGGCGACGGACCTGCAGGACGAACCGTCGTGGGCACGACGGACCGTCGCAGGTGTCTCGTTCCAGAATACTTAGACTTCTGAAATTTGGGTACTGAAATCGACTCTCTGAACNAATACTCTTAGTTTAGTAATTTGATCATAGATGTTCTTGTGGTGATGACTTCCAGATTTTGGGGAAATAATAGATGTTGAATTTTAGAAGTTATTGAATTGTCTTTTATTAATGAGTTTAAGTCTTCCGCATTGCTTTATGTTGATATTAAATTGAAATGTTAAGGTTTAGATTGGTTGGTTCGCTCACATAGGAGGGTAAATGTGTGTGCCAGTCGCGGCTCGGTTTTGGGTCGTGACATTAACCTCTTCCTGCTCCCATATTACTTGTGGTTCTCCATGCAGGTATGTAATCGGTTTTAACAGTATAGGTTTGATGTGGGATGCTTTTGGTCTTAGCGAATTAGCATACGTGAATTCCGACGAAAGAATTGAAAGACCTATCTTAATCTCTCTCAACTTTGTTATTTAAAGTCGATATACCTCTTATATATATATTTCTATTGTCAAACAAATGACTCACATATATCATTTTCTTCTAACAGAAATAATAAAATAAATTTTTTTTATACTTTTTATTAAAAGATATATTTATGTGGAGGTATATTTGATTTTTCTCACACGTATATTTGATTTTATACTTCTTTGACCCCACAACTAATTTGGATTTGTTATTTTGTTGGTCTAATAATTTTCTTGTAAAATTTATCATATTGCCCCAAATTATTTTAAAGATAACAAATAAATTACAATATAGCTGCAAAAAAATAATTGTTCGTCTCTTTTTCCATTCACATTTCTTTTAACGTATTTCTCATACTTTCAACGAAAGATTGAAAGAAAAAAATAAAACAAAAATAAAAAAAGTGTAACAATTATAATCAAAGAAATTAAAAAATTGTGTAAAGGATGATTTATACTCCTACATAAAAATTTAAATTCACAAAATCTAAAAATTAATTTTTTTTCTTACAATTATATAAAATATAAGTATATGTGATTCATTATTGTAACCATAGGAATATATATCAATCATTTTTATAACAATAAAGGCATATTAAAACTATTTTGTAACAAAAATAACGTAAGTATTTGTGAAGTATATTCTACGCAATGAAGTAAAGTGTTGTAAGTGGTAAATTAAAATGAAAGACGATTTGAGGCTTGCGTGAAAGCAACAAGTTTTGGAATAACGTGCAATATTAAAAGTTCTCGAAATTAAAAAAGCAACAAGTTTTGGAATAACGTGCAATATTAAAAGTTCTCGAAATTAAAAAATATTCATAATATAAAATCACAGACAAAAATATAAATAAAAATCAAGCTGGCATTTAAAATAAACTAATAAATATTACTATTTATCCTTTATATTAAGCTATAAACATTAAATAGTTGTTCAAATAACACTTGAACTTAATCTCATTATTTAATATTATAATTTCATATGGCATAATCGGCGTCTCATAAGTTGTTACAAAAAATAAGCAAAACTTTGTACTAAGTAAATTACACAAAAGAAAGAAAAAAAAACAAATATATTAAATATTGTTCTCCACTCTTCCAGTGCGTGAATTTGGCTTCGCCGGCAAAATTCGTATCCTTTTAGCCACCTTCACGAAATCTCTGGATAACATTGAAAGAGTAGGTTAGTTATATCACATATTTTCTCTAAACTCATTTTATGGCAGATTTTAGCTATGTAATTTCGTTTTATCTAGTTCACTTATACTGTATTTTAATGATCGTGTTCATGTATAACATGATTCGAAATTAAAACGCATAATATGCATATATATCTATTTTATATAAAATTTAATTGAGTTTTAAATCTGAATATGGAAAATTCTTCTCTAAAAGTTAACTTGACAAAGTATATATGCTTACTATTTAATTGTTAGTCTAGTTTAAATTTAACGCAGAATTTAAGAATGCAAATAAGATTTTTAAATTTGATCATTTAAATTAAAGTGAGGTATAATTACTAAAATATATTTTAATCTAATGGCATTTAACATGTGTGATGAGGAAAATTGAAATTAGAAAAAAAAATCAATTCTTTTAAAAGTATATAAAAACAAAAGTAACAAGTAACCATTCTTTTAAAAGTATATTAACAGCAAAAGTAAGACAAATAATGGTAAATTTTATGCTTCACCACTTTCTAAAATTACCAAATTTTTCATAAAACTTTTCAAATTTTCTTTCACCTAGTTTTTGTATAATAGTATGTCGAGCTGAAAGTAAAATGATAGCACTACAATGAAAACAAATTTTTGGGTCAATAAATATGCATATCTATATCGAGTACTAAAGTCTTTATCAGAATGACTTAATTGTCATTAGATTCAATGTTAATTTACAAAGATTGTTAATTACCGCTAAACATACATAGTTAGATTACTTACTTCCAACTGAGATCACCAACAAGGAGGAGGTCATTTTCGATATCTTCATAAGCAATAAGATGACCAGGAAGAGCATTTGAAAGATCAACATTATTATTATTATTATTTTGTGATGAACACTCAATAATGTCACCACTATCTACAAACATCTGGTTAAGTGTTTTAGCAAGGCTTTGATAGCTACCAAGCTTGTGAAGACTTATCATCTGGCAAATCGAACGCCCTTCAACAACGACTGTCACTGCTGGTGGATCATTACATGATGATGATGATGATCTACTGCTCATCATGTCATAGTATTTTGTAGTAATTCTTTTGTTTAAACATTCTTGCCTAGTTTGTGACTCAAAGCTGCTCATTGAAAAAGCTAGGGTGTTGTACTAGTCATAACTTAGTGATTATTTATAGCACAAATGTCGGGTGCTGGTCTGAGACAGCCCTAAACTTGAGCTATCTTTTTCACATTTCAAAGCATTCATTTATTGTCTATGACAAATAATTTATTTTAACAACAAAATATAAAACTATATTTGAATTTTTGTTGGTATTTGCAATATGGTGAGTTATTTTCAATTCATTTATCAACATGGATTGTATTGCAGTGGTGAGACTATTTCACCCTTATCGAGCTCTGGGTATGGAGAAAATTCTACTGGGAGCGTCACACCGAATAGGTCCTATAGTGCACGATCCGAATTTAGTCAGGTAGACTCAATAGATAAAATGAAAGATGTCGCAACCGTCAATTTAGTTCTTAAATCCATTACAAAGCAACACATCTTACCTTACGTTAATATTGAGGTAGATACAATATAAATCTTTTGTGGAAACTTACCTAATAAGAATTGACGGTATGTTTAGAAATTAAGGATTGTCTTTATGAATAAAACTGTTAAGTACATGTTCCTTATATAGGAGAAGAATCATATACTAGCTACACTAGGAGTCCTACTACAATACAAATATATAATTTACATTAGTAGTATTACTACTATAACTAAAACACCTTATCCTAGTCGATTTTGGCCCATACATGATACAAACAACTTACTCGTACATAAGGTAGGATTTAGTAGTGTATACTACTGTGACTCAAAATCTACAATAGTGAGCACGCCAGTCAACTTCCTTGGATATATTCCAACCATCAGTTTCCTTCATCTTCAACACTTCCCTTCAAACTAGTGAGAGGAGGAAATATAAGTAACTCCTAGACTGCTGTGAAATATAGAAAATACTTGTTTTGACAATGTTTTGGTATGAATGCCAGCTAGGTGATTGTTAGACCTCAGAAACTGAGTAAGAAGTTTCCTCTGGACACCATCTCACGGACAAAATGATAATCCATTTCAACACGTCTGGTTCTAATATTCATAACTAGATTAACTGTCATGTACAAGGCACTCAAGTTCACAATACATTGTAGGAACATATCAGAGGAACACCCCAAGATCATGAGGTAGATACATAATTCATGTCATCTCTGCTGTAGTTGAATCAAGTGCTCTCTACACAACTTCAACACTCGATCGATCTATTGTTGTTTGTTTCTTGAAATTCTAAGAAATACATTTTGCACCTAGGTAGATGTTATAGTTTGTAGTTGATTTCCTTGTAGTGGTACAACCTCCCCAATCAGCATCTGAATATCCATACAACCTACAATGTGATTGTGAATAATTTATAAGTCCAAAGTGTAGAGTACATTTAATGTATCTGAGAATCTTTTTTACTCATTGAAGATGTTAGTGTTTGGACTTTGCATAACCTGGCTTGTTAAAATTCACAACATGAGTGACATTAGGTCTTGTGAGTGTCAAGTAATAAAGACTCCCTAATATCATTCTATATAAGGAGTCATCTACAAGAGTTCACAGTTTCATGTAAACCATGATCTTGATCCAAATGAGTGGCTACAACCTCTGGCAATGTCATTTCTATCTAGTCTAGCAGCTCAGCAACATACTTACTCTAACTTAAGTGAATTCCCCCTTTAAAATATTGTAACACCTCGAAATTTGGAAAAAGAAGTAATATGGTTGTAAGTTGTGTCTACAGGTCCCATCTACGAATCATAGAAGCTTATATGAGTCGTAGATTGAAACCGTAGGAAGAGGAAAAATTAATTTCAGAAATCACGACTTAGTACCCCTTTTATGGTTCACCAAGACAACCCTTCAATCCTTATATGAGTCTAGATAGGTCTCATAGGTGAATCCCAGACATAGTGAATTCTGAGAGTTAAGTTGATTTCTACAGTTAGGGTCTACAGATCGTAGAATTTTATACGGGACGTAAACTAGTCACATCAAAGCTGGTCTAGTTTTTAAAAATTTCTATACTTTTCTACGGTTGACCCGTACAACCCATCGAAAGTCCTATGGGTTGTAGGTCCAAACCATAAAAGGGTCGGACCAGTTATTTTAAGGGGATTTTAAGTCTCTTCCTTAAGTGATTAATGGATAAACTACCCCTTCTAAGTTATTCTCCTAAACTCCCTCCAAGATCCCCCAAAATCCTCTCAAGAGCTAGGTTATTTAGTTATTTAGGGCAGTAGGTTAGGGTCTAGAATTGGTAGGGAGGTTGAGCCCCACATGGAGTGGTCCCTTCTGCACGTTTTCCCCCCTAACTACCCTAATCGAATTCTGTTAGGGTGATCCCCTCCTTTGGTAGCTTCTTCACGTGTCTTGCACATGTTCTTTCACATGGGTTGGTTGCACTTTCCTAACTAACTATTATTTATGGTTCATTTGGAAATGTTTACTTATTGTTCCAAAGATCCTCACTATGTCCTTGGGCACTGTTTAATCTGATCATGTGCTATGGTACTAGGCTTGACACTTGGATGCCTAGTACTTTGTGTGCAAATACTAGAAAATATATGTTTTTAGCTTAGGGTCTTCATTGTAGGTAAAATTCTTAAACAAACTCATTAATGTTAGAAAATTGGCTAACACCCTTTAAGTCAATATTTTCTAATATGCCCAGTATTTTGCTTATTTGGGTATGATATAGAAATTGGCTAATACCCCTTAGCCAATTTTCTATACTATGCCAATATTTCTCAATATTGGGCATTGGGATGCCTATGTACCACCAATACACATTCTTAAAGACCTATTGGGCTCTTCACTAGACATGTAATTTTTCGGAATGTTACACTCAACCACTTCGTGGACACTCTTCGCATGGCCTGGGTAGATCTCGATCCTTTGCCCGTTGGCCGTGAACGTTTCACCCTCCTTATTCTCCAACTCAACCGCTCCATGTGGAAACATTTTAGTGATAAGGAATGGTCCCGTCTACTTGGATTTGAGTTTGCCCGGAAACAAGCGCAGCCTAGAGTTGAATAGAAGTACCAAGTCCCCAACCGCAAATTCTCGCTTTTCAATATTTTGGTCATGGTACTTCTTTATCTTTTCTTTGTAGTTGGCTGAACTTTCATACGTTTTTAGGAGAAGCTCATCAAGCTCATTTAAACCATTAAGTCTTTGTTCCACCTCTTCATTCCAACCCATCTTCAGTTTCTTCATTGCCCACATGGCTCTATGCTCTAACTCGACTGGCATGTGACAAGCCTTCCCATACACAAGTTGGTATAGAGACATGCCAATGGGAGTCTTGTATGCAGTCCATTAGTCCCAAAGAGTGTCATCAAGCCTCTTTGACCAATCCGCTCTATTAGCATTCACCGTTTTCGATATAATTTTCTTGATTTATCGATTTGACACCTCTACTTGCCCACTTGTCTAGGGATGATAAGGAGTGACCACATTATGGCGAACCCCATATTTCTCCAATATCCCTTTGAAAAAATTATTGCAAAAGTGAGATCCAACATCACTAATAATGGCCCTAGGTGTGCCAAATCTGGAGAAGATATTCTTTTTCAAGAATGTGGTGACACTCTTCCATTCATTGTTAGAAAGCGCTATAGCTTTCACCCATTTTGACACGTAGTCCACCGCCAGGAGAATTTACTTCATCCTGTGAGAACTCACAAACGGCCCCATAAAATCAATGCCCCAAACATCAAACAACTCAATCACCAGAATAGGATTTAGAGGGAGCTCTTGCCTCTTTGAAATTCCTCCATGTCTTTGGCACATACAACCCAGATGACTCGTAGTTTTGGGACTATATGGGTGGATGACCCTAGTCTAACTCGGTATTATGATACTCCCAATAGATTAAATGTTAACACTTTATGACTGAGTTTCTATAATATTATAGATAACTCAAAACCGAACATGAAAACTGAGAATGCGATAATTAATCTGATAATGATGCATTCATAACTGAGGCATGTATAACTAGATAACTAAAATATCTAGCCTAGGATGTGTAATACAAGAACTAAAGAAATACATAGCTAGGGTTCTGAAATTCATGCGAAAAACAATGCAATAACATGATACTCTGATTTGGAATATGTAATTAACTAATTCATGATAATCTACTAAAGTTTTAGAAAACCTAGGTCTAGTTATGGTAAGGGAATCAAGAATCTGACTTAATTTTAGGGACGTATTGGGCGAAAGGAACCCACTAGGGAAATCCCACATACTTGGTGACAAATTTTCATGGAGAGATCTTTTGATTTTTGAAATTGTTGAAACCTTGTGCGTCTTGGAAGGGTTTGGGTTGCCTCTTTTCTCCTATTTTGATCTTGGTTTGATGAACTTTCTTAGAAATAAAGGTTTTGGGTAAGTTTGACTAAGTTGTTGGACTTATTACGAGTAAAAAAAATGTAGTTTATGCATAAAATGATGAAGTTTAAGTGATCAATGTACAGGGGAAAGGATCAAAACGACCCTCGCTTAAACTATGGACGAGACCGAGCACAGGCCCTACCATGAACCGTGAAGGTTCCTGTGGTCTTCACTTGGTCATGTGGTCTGAGGGCCCTGCTTTACGGACCCTTCACGGGCCATATGAAGGACCACGGACCGTAAAAGTGTTCGTGGTCTTCACTTGGTGTGGGAGGTTTATGGGCTGGTTAAGGGAGGCCACTGTCTTGATTCTATGGACGCCACCACGGCCCGTGTGAAGAATCACGGACTGTGAAGGTCCTCATGGTCCTCACTTGGGCGTGGGGGTCTAAGGGGGTTGGCAAAAGGGGCTACTACCTAATCTTCATGGACGCCTCCACGGCCTGTCATCAAGACCACAGACCGTGAAGTGTCTCGAGGTCTTATGTCTAGGCCTGGTGGAGTCCAACTCCCTACCATAAGCAGGTCAACGGACTGTGGTCCCTATCACGGTCCGTGAACCCTGCCACACTTAACTGCTTAAGCTAAATGTTTTTTTTTGAAATTTTCTAGCTAGGCTAGAAAGATAAATGTAGCATCCTCGAACTCAAGAAGACCTACCAAATTTTGGAGATCGCTAATACAAATAGCTTCGATGAGTCTTCAACCTTCTCTCTAACCTGCACCTATAAAGATAATAATAGTATAGGTTTAGTAAACACTTCTACTAAGTATGGGTGAATGAACACATAAACATAAGGACTATGCATGATCAAGGAAAGCTCTTCCTATAGCAACATGCCATTTTTGGAAAGTGACATCAATAGACTTTCCTAATTCGTCATCTGTGAATTATGGTATCAATATGACATATTTTAATGCATTCAAAGCACAACATTTGTTTTCTATATGAAAATAATACCTTAGAATCATGAACATAATTTAGAACAACTCGAGCGAAAATTTTGAATTTTTATCCTCCCTAACCCGAGAGCTCCCTTTTCAACACTTAATTTATTTTTCAATCTTTTTCTTCTTCTTGTTATGTAATTCAATGATCTCCTTTGATCCTATGTTTTACTTACAAGTGCAATGATTCATTGTAGTCCCATACCTACAATGAATCAAGTAAGTAATTTGAAGGACTAAGGAAATGATTTAACTACAATTTGGCATGAAATCTTATTAAGCCAATCTTCATTGGCTAGGCCACTTATTTCATCATTTTCATATGATGAATAATGTGGGACATTGATTTGCCATTATATTTTAATTCCCTTAATTTTCATAATAAAAGAAGTCATTATTGGCTATGCCCATTATTTGTTGAAAACTTCATTCTTATCAAACAGTGATGGTTGATATTCTTAAGCTCTTGTTTCCTTAGCTCACTTTGAATTTACATTCCTTGTTTTTTCTTTCTTAATTTCTTAAAGAAATATTTAGCATTAAGATCATGCGAGCCAACATGAAATCCAGTGTCTGCCCCACACCAAAAAGGGGTTGTTCATCGGCTAAAGTGAAACCAAGTCCAGTGTTCTCCCAACACCGAAAAGAGGTGGTTCACGACTAAAGTGAATCGAATACTTTCTTCGAGCATTTAAATGACATAGATCATGAGAGCTAAGCATGAAATCCAGTGTCTGCCCCACACTGAAAAGGGGTGGTGTCACCAGCCAAAGTGAAACCGCATCATACCTAGCTCTCTTAGGTGGAATCCACTGGCTAGTTCTCGTGCAAACAACATAGTTCAAAAACTACGAGATATACAGAGACTACTTATCCATCTTGGTGGTAGCCTCATCTCATGAGGCTAACATGTGCTTGCACAAGCTCATTGCTAGTTTATCGGTGCTTTGCTCAACTACTTTTTCTTTACATCTTTTAGAATTGACTCAAACATTATGGAAGCTTGCTTCTAGTTATGAGGTTTACTTAACTGTTTGGATAACCGGTCGTCCATTTCTTTACTTGATGAAATGTGAATTTAACCTTACATTATAATCTTGGTGTTAATGAGACTTGTCTCATGATTATTAACACACTTTTTTGTGAGTATCTTTATCATAATTGTCTAGGTGTGACTGAGTCTTATCTCACTTCTTTTTACACCTCATTCTGATCACTTTCATAATTCTTATACTTTTAATTATGTTATTACTCACCTTATCTTGTTCAATGACATTTGATAGCTTTACACCACTCATTATGAACGTGATAAACTTTGTTCAAGGAACTTACTTATATTCATGGTGCATTTTGGATAGAGTATGTTGGGAGTTGTACCAATGATTGACATACCCTTTTCATTGAGATACATTGGTCATGCTTAATTTGGTATAACTTAGTCATTTAGCCAATTTTTGTATTATATTTTGGAAATACATTGTAAGCCAATTTATTGGCATAGAATAATTTTTTCACATATGATGGTAATCTAGAATATTGTTAGCCAATTTATTGGCATAAGACAAACTTTCACTCGACAATTGGTAATTAGAATATCATTTGCCAATTTTTTATGAAATAAAATAGTAAGCCAATTCTATTCAATTTTTTGGAAATATATATTGCTAGCCAATTTGTTGGCATAAATAAAACTATGATATTATCACTAGCCAAGTCAATTAACTTCATGAATATACTATAGTGATTTCATCATTCTAAGCAAGTCGAGATTTAACAGTGAACTAAACTTCATGAACGATTCATACAACTTCATCTTCTGGAACACAATTAGGCATTACAACATTCTTTAACTCATGTATCTAATACCCTTATCATACGAATCAAATCTATAGGCCTCATTAGACATTAACAGATCAATAACCCTACATATAATGATCAATTAGCACCACATACCAACAACATGTTCGAGATTACATCTACATATACTATTAGAATCGAAAACAAGGATAACTAGGGAGATGGACGTTCAACAATATCATTGGGAACAACCCTAGTTTCGATATTCATGAATTCCAAATGTTTGAAAGTCCTCTTGGAGAAAGAATTCTAGAAGATAAAACCCATACCTTATGTAGAATTTAATCTACGAAGATCATCTTTCATGAAAACTTGAAGAGTACCTTGAAATCGCCTAAGAAAATCAAGAGACACTTTCTATTTTTCCTTTTTGTTTGTTCACTGTTTTGCATCGTGAATTTCTTTGTGTTCGAACGTGAGTCTAAGTCTTAGTAACTGATCTTGACTCCTTCAAATTAGGCTAATTAAGTAAATTAAATAAATTAATTAGTTATTTACTAAAATGCCCCTCCTAAGTTGACTAAACATAGGAGACCATTTGACTTAACCAAAATCTGGAAATTGGCTTGGGTCTAGGCCAAATTTTGAAATTTTTATTAATTAATTCAATTGTTAATTCAATTAATTAAGGGACCTACAGTAATTGCTAAAGTAAACCTAAGTCTTTGGGACCATAACTTACCCTTTTGGACCATCCTAGGTTAGGTACTAGGTTGTCTCTTTAACTAGTTAGTAGGTTAGTGTCACTCGGTTAAGTGTTAGGTTGTATGGTGCACTAATTGGTTTATTTCGGTTAGTCCTTTGTTAGTTAGCTAGTTAAGTCAGTTAGTTAGAGTGTAGAGTTTTTTAGGGAGTTAGGTCCCATATGGAAGGACCCTTTCACACACGTGCCCCCTAACTAACCTAACCGAATTCGGTTAACGGTGGTCCCCTCCCTTGGCCTCTTTTTGACATGTGCTTGAACATTTGTTGCTTGTACTTTCCTAACTAACTATTCATGATGGTTCATTTGGAATGCGTCCTTATTGTCCCAAGGATCATCATTATGTCCCTGGGCACTATTTAATCTACATGCCCATTTTAATTGGTCATGTGCTATGGTGCCTAGGCTTGACACATGGATGCCTTATATCTATTATGAAAATACTATGAAACATATGTTTCTAGATTATGGTCATTATTGCAGGTACATTTCTTAAACAAGCTCCTTAATGTTATAAAATTGGCTACCACCCTTTCAGCCAATATTTTCTAATATGCCCAATATTTTGCTTATTTGGGTATTATATAGAAATTGGCTAGTACCCCTTAGCCAATTTTCTATACTATGCCAAATATTTCTCAATATTGGGCAATGGGATGCCTATGTACCCCTAAAAAACATTCTTAAAGACCTATTGGGATCTTCACTAGACGTGTAACTTTTGCAGAATATGACATTAACTATCTCCCAAAAAGCCTCAAGAACCAGGTCTCTGACACAAAAAACAGAGGACAAGTATGGGGCCGTGGTTGGTGGCATAGTATTTATGAAGCCAATCCATACCCAAAATTATATCAAAAATCAAGCATGGTTATTTCTATTAGATCAACATGAGTAACTTTATGGATAATAGTTATTGGACAATCTCTATGTACTCTTTCGGACCTAACACTGTCTCCTATGGGAGTACTAACTAGAAAAGGTTCATGCAAGATCTCAGGAAGCAAGTCAAATTTGCTATCTACTAAAGGAGTAACAAAGACAAGGTGGATCCTGGATTTAACAATGCATACACAGGAAAAGAAAAGACAAGCAAGTTACCACTGGCAACATCACCTGACTTCTCCTGCTCGTCTCTACCTTTTAAAGCATAGAACCTTAATCTTGCACCTTAGAGCAACTCGGCCAACTCAACACTTTTGTACCATACCTGAGCCACTTCCTTGGGCTGGTATGCAGCCAACTCATCCTTCTCCTTTTCATTAACACCCATGGAATAGAGAATTTTGTAGACCACATCCACAAACTCCTGGGGATCCTCATTGATTTTGGACCCGAAGTAGACTGGAGGATTAATCTTGGTGAAATCTCTCAGACCACTAGCCATGGTGCTAGCATGTGGGTTCTACCTGGGAGCACCCTCTCTAGTGGCCTGGGCTATGATAGCCTGTTCCTGAGGAGTGATGGCTTGGGCCATCTAAATCAGTGCTGCTCTTACTTTTCCATCCGTCAACGTAGCTGGGTTGACTGGCACTTCCACTCCAGCAGCTACGGCTTGAGGAGGATATTGGTTAACCCCAACAGCTGCTTTACCAACTCTCCTTCTTGCGTTTCTTCTTGTGTTCATCTTTCTACATGTACAAACAAGAAAGAAGTTTGATGCTAAAATGACATAAAATGTAAAAGTCTACATTACACGATAAAGAGTAGAAGAAGGGAAGATTCCTAACATCACTTAGTCTTTAAGTCATGATTGTGGCGCGACTCACAACCATAAGTTAGAAACTATTTAATGTGGTTGTTTTGAGCTTGAGATCCTAGGTAATTTAACCTCATGCTCTGATACCAAGTTTGTCACATCTGGATACTGGAATCGGAATGCAACCGGCGTCGTTAACCTCTCAGAGTTCGCAGACAAGCCTCTTCTTTGCTTTCATTACAATCATATAGTTAAATTTGCGGAAAATTTAAAAATTTTAAAACAGAGAGAAGTATACATAGACTTCATATGATCATAACATAGAATAATATTCTAATGAGCTCAAAGACTAAACAACCAACTACAATTTATGAAATAATTCAAATGGAAAGATTTATATATAACGAAATAGTTTGCCCAAACGGCCTTAATCAAAGCTTCGAATAAAACATATGAAAAGAAATGCTAGGGACAACATCCACTATCTATGTCTAAATTACTAGGCTAGAAAGATAAATGTAGCATCCTCGAACTCAAGAGGACCTACCAAAGTCTAGAGATCGCTAATTCAAACATCTTCGATGAGTCTTCAACCTTCTCTCTGAACTGAACCTATAAAGATAATTATTGTATAGGGTTAGTACACACTTGTACTAATTATGGGTGTATTCACACATACACATAAATACTATGCATGATCAAGGAAAGATCTTCCTATAACAACATGCCATTTCTGGAAAGTGACATCACTAGACTTCCCTAATTCGTCATTTGTGAATTATGGTATGAATATGACATATTTTATTGCATTAAAATCACGCAACTCGTTTTCTATACGAAAATAATATCTTAGAATCATGAACATAATTTTAGAACAAATCGAGCAAAAATTTTGAATTTTGCTCCTCCCTAACCCGGAGTTCCTTTTTCAACACTAGTTTATTTTTCAACCTTTTTCTTCTTCTTGTTATGGAATTTAATGATCTCCTTTGATCCTATGTTTTAATTACGAGTGCAATGATTCATTGTAGTCCCATACCTACAATGAACCAAGTAAGTAATCCGAAAGACTAAGGGAATGATTTAACTATAATTTGGCATGAAATCTTATTAAGCCAATATTTATTGGCTAGGCCACTTATTTCGTCATTTCCATATTATGGAGAATGTGGGACATTGATTTTCCATTATGTTTTACTCCCCTTTATTGGCATAATAAAAGAAGTAATTATTGACTATGCCCATTATTTGCTTAAAACTTCATTCTTATCAAACACTGATGGTTGATATTCTTAAGCTCTTGCTTCCTTAGCTCACTTTGAATTTACCTTCCTTCTTCTTTCTTTCTTACTGTCTTAAATAAATCTTCAGAAGTAAGATCATGCGAGCTAACATGAAATCCAGTGTCTGCCCCACACCAAAAAGGGGTGATTCACCGATCAAAGTGAATCTAGATCATCTGAGCTAACATGAAATCCAGTGTCTGCACTACACCGAAAAGGGGTGGTTCACCATCTAAAGTGAAACCAAGTCCAGTGTAATCCCCACACCGGAAAGAGGTGGTTTTTGGCTAAAGTGAACCGAATACTTTCTTTGAGCATTTAAACAACATAGATCATGTGAGCTAAGCATGAAATCCAATGTCTGGTCCACGTAAAAAAGGGGTGGTTTCAATGACCAAAGTGAAACCGCATCATACCTAGCTCTCTCCGGTGGAATCCAATGGCTAGTTCCTATGCTGGCAACATAGTTTGATGACTAGCAGATTTACGGAGACTACTTATCCACCTTGGTGGTAGCCTCATCTCATGAGGCTAACATGTGCTTGCACAAGCTCATTGCTAGATTATTAGTGCTTTTCTCAACTTCTTTTTCTTTACATCTATTAGAATTGACTCAAACATTATTGAAGCTTGCTTCTAGTTATGAGGTTTACTTAACTCTTTGGATAACCGGTCGTCCATTTCTTTAGTTGATGAAATGTGAATTTACCTTATATTATAATCTTGGTGTTAATGTGACTTGTCTCACGATTATTAGTACCCTTTTCTTTGAGTATCTTTATCATAATTGTCTAGGTGTGAGTGAGACTTGTCTCACTTCTTTTTACACCTCATTCTGGTCACTTTCATAATTCTTAAACTTTTTATTATGTTATTACTCACCTTATCTTGTTCAATGAAATTTGGTAACTTTATACCACTCTTTATGAACGTGATAAACTTTGTTCAAGGAACTTACTTTTATTCATGGTGCATTTGGATAGAGTATGTTGGGACTTGTCCCAATGATTGACATACCCTTAGTTATGAATTCATTGAGATACATTGTTCATGCTTAATTTGGTATAACTTAGTCATTAATCCAACTTTTGTATTATAGTTTGGAAATACATTGTAAGCCAATTTATTGGCATAGACTAATTTTTTCACATATTATGGTAATCTAGAATATTGTTAGCCAATTTATTGGAATAAGCCAAACATTCTCTACACAATGGTCATGACAATATCATTTGCCAATTTTTTATGAAATAAAATAGTAAGCCAATTCTATTCAACTTTTTGGAAATATATATTGCTAGCCAATTTGTTGGCATAAATAAATCTATGATATTATCACTAGCCAAGTCAATTAACTTCAGGAATATACCATAGTGATTTCATCATTCTAAGCAAGTTGACATTTAACAGTGAACTAAACTTCATGAACGATTCATACAACTTCATCTTCTCGAACACAATTAGGCATTAGAACATTCTTTAACTCATGTAGCTAATACCCTAATCATACGAATCAAATCTATAGGCCTCATTAGACATTAACAGATCAAGAACCCTACATATAATGATCAATAGGCACTACATACCAACAACATGTTCGAGATTACATCTACATGCTTGTAGAATCGAAAATAAGGATAACTAGGGAGATGGACTTTCAACAATATCATTGGGAACAACCCTAGTTTCGACATTCCCAAATTCAAAACGTTTGAAAGGCCTCTTGGAGAAAGAATTCCAGGAGAGAAAACCCATACCTTATGTAGAATTTAATTTACGAAGATCATCTTGCATGAAAACTTGAAGAGTATCTTGAAATTGCCTAAGAGAATCGAGAGACACTTTCTATTTTTCCTTTTCGTTTGTTCACTGTTTTGCGTCGTGAATTTATTTGTTTTTAAACGTGATTATATGCATTAGGAACTGATCTTGACTCATTCAACTTAGGCTAATTAAATAAATTAATCAGTTAATTACTAAAATGCCCCTCCTAAGTTGACTAAACATAGAAGACCATTTGACTTAACAAAAATCTGGAAATTGGCGAGGGTCTCGGCCAAATTTTGAAATTTTTATTAATTAATAAAATTGATAATTTAATTAACTAAGGGACCCATGGTAATTACTAATGTAGCCCTCAGTCTTTGGGACCATAACTAACCCTTTTTGACCATCCTAGGTTAGGTATTATGTTTTCTCTTTAACTAGTTACTAGGTTAGTGTCACCCGATTAAGTAGTAGGTTGTCGGGTGCACTAATTGGTTTAATTCGGTTTGTCATAGGTTAGTTAGCTAGTAAGGTCAGTTAGTTATAGTCTAGAGTGGGTTAGGGATTTATGCCCGACACGGAAGGACCCTTGCACAGGCCTGCCCCCTAACTACCCGAACCGAATTCAGTTAGAGTGGTCCCCTCCCTTGGCCGCTTCTTCACATGTGCTTGCACATGTGTTTTTTTTAAGGGTTCCATATTTCTTTTACAGAAAAAATACTGGAGCTCCCCAAGGGGATATGCTCGGCTGAATGAAACCCTTGTCAGTGAGATATTTTAACTGTAGCTTCAACTCTTTGAGTTCAGCTGGAGCCATTCTATAAGGAGGAATTGAAATTGGTTTAGTACCGAGTTCTAAGTCGACACCAAAGTCAATCTCTCTAGGGGGGAACTCCAGGAAAATCATCAAGAAATACATCTTGAAACTCACTCACTATAGGCACTGAGTCTATGGAAGGAATGTCATGGTCTAAATCATTAACACTCACAAGATGACACAATAACCCCTTGGACATCATTTTATTGGCCTTAAGGTTCGAAACCAAGGGATTAGGAGGACTCGAATTGTACCCCTCCCACACCAGCTCTTTTTCATAAGGAAAACTAAACCTCACAACCCTACTATGACAATCCATAGAAGCATAAAAACTATGAAGCCATTCCATGCCAAGAATAACATCAAAATCATGCATAGGTAATTCAACCAAGTCTGCACACATAGTCTTACCGCATACAACTATTGTGCAATCCTTGTATACCCTATCAGTCCTTCCATTTTCTCCTAAAGGTGTACTAACCACTATAGGATCATGCAGAACTTGCAAGCAATAGTTCAAAAGTGAGAACAAGCAAAGGAGTTACAAAGGACAGTGTTGACCCTGGATCAAGTAAAGCATAAATAGAAGTTGAGAATACTTGCATCATACCTGTGACCACATTAGCGGACTTCTCCGGCTCCCCCTTCCCTTTAGGGCGTAGAACCTGTTCCTTTTAGGAGGATCGGCTGCTGCTGTACCCTGTGGGTTAGGCCTAGGCTGTGCATTACCTCCAGCCTGACCCCTGTTCTGTGGGCAGTCCCTGAACATGTGTCCACTCTTACCGTATCCGAAACTGGCATAAGTGCCCTGTCTGCACTCTCTGCTGTGAGCACAGCCACACTTAGCACAGTTATTTCTGGGACGCTGCACATCACCTCCATTACCCTTCTTGGGCTCGGTCTGGCTCCTCTTGGTGTTACACTCCTCTGGAAGTTAGAGTTCCCAGAACTCTGTTGCCCCTTTTTGAACTTGGGCTGTTGACGAACACCGAAGTTGTTCCTATTTCTTCCTTTGGTAGGACCTGCTTGATCAGAAGGCTTAGGCTTCCTAGCATCACAAACTCCTCTCCTCTTCCGGATGTTCTCTACTTGCTGAACATGCACCATCAGCGTGGAGAGGTCATTGTTATCGTGGAGCATCGCAGACCGACACTCCTCCTCCAGATATCTGGTGATCCCTGTGAGAAACCTGCTCATTTCATCCAAGCTGTTAGACACAAGGGAAGTGGCATACCTGGACAACTTAACGAACTTCAGGGAATACTCCCTGACTGTCATCGATCCTTGCTTCAGGTGATAAATTCCTCAACCTTAGCTTCTTTCATCTTCCTAGGGAAGAATCTCTCCAGAAAATTTGTCTTAAATAGCTCCCAAGTGACCGAAAGTCCGCCCAACACTTGGCTATTTTGCCACATCTTGCACCATGTCTGCGCAACATCCTTGAGCTATAGGAAGCCAGCTCATCCATCTCAGTATCTTTGGCCCCCATGGCCACCAAAATCTTGTGGACCTCGTTCACAAACTACTGGGGATCCTTTTAAATTTTTTGGGCCCTGTAAAGATAGGAGGATTCATCCTCGTGAAGTCTCGCAGCCTGTCAGCCAGCCATGCTACGCACTGGTAGGTTCTCCCTCTCAACTTTCTGCCGGTTGACCTGGGTAGTCAGGCCTGGGCCTGCATGGTGATGGACTGAGCCATCTGAGCCAGAGCGGTCCGCACCTTAGCATCAGTCAACCCAGCTGGGTTAACTGGCATGGCCACTCCTTCACTTGGAGCCTGGGGTGGAACCTGATTGTCCCCAGTAGCTGCTCATCCTCTCTTCTGACCAATGTTTCTCCTGGTATTCATTCTCTGAAAACAACAACAGTTGATGTTAGACACGCTCATAACACCAAGAAATTAGACTTTAGCAAAGGCACGATAATATCAGAAGAAGGGAAATTTTCCTACGCATCATATAGTCTCTAATTCTGGATAGTGGTGCACTTCACTACCATGACTTAGAAACTACTAAATGTGGTTGATGTGAACTTATTATCCTCGGAATTGAAACTAGTGCTCCGATACCAACTTTGTCACGACCGGAATCTAGACCCAAGACGATACCGGCGTCGTTGACTTCTCAGAGGTCGCAGACAAGCCTACATACGTCATCTTTACTTCATCTAGATTAATTTTTACGGAAAATTTGAACTTTTTGTTATTTAACGTTCGTATAAGACATTCTACTTAAACTCATAAGTGTTCACAATCAACCATCTAACATTAAGATTTCAAATAAAATAAATAGTTCATGGCTGCATTAAATGTGTACTTGCCAAAACGACACCAATACAAAATTTAAAACGAAGTAGGAAATGACACACTAGTGGAACATGCTCCACTAGCTAAGGCCTATATCCAAGATAGATAATAACAGTAGACAGACTCGAAATCATGAAGGCCTACCAAGTCCGGATGAAAGATCCACGTCCAGATAACTGTAACATTGTACCGTACGATCTAACGTCCACCAGCGCCTGCACCTAAAAATAGATAATTGTATGGAATTAGTACACACTTGTACAAAGTATGAGTATAGGCAAGGACACACCAAGGATATGCATGAGAAGAAATAGCTCTTTCCTAAAAACATGATTTATGGAAAGTCAGGTCAGTGGACTTGCCAAATTTGGATTAGGAAAGTTAATGGACCTGCCAAATTTGGATTTGGAAAGTCATGCCATGAGTGTAACATGCATCATCAAACTTACCATTTTGCAAACAACACACAACATATTTCACATATCATGTCATGTAGTTCATATCATTCTTTCATATTCCATGAGACCTTGAGATCATGGACATGACGTTAGGACTTCCCAAAATGAGGGTTCAACATATGGGACCTCAACTAGGGAGCCTTCTTTAGCAAACACAGAGTTTTCTTCATTCATTCATACGTACTTCATTTTTCATTCTTTTATAGATTAGTGTAATCACCAGTCATACCTAGGATGTAGTTTAAGACTCTCATCGGGTTTGGTGTGCAATGACCAAGAATAACCTAGCGTGATTACTTAAGTCTAGGTCACCTCTTGATTATCCTATCCTTACACCTTTGGTATCGTTCATTTCATTATGTGCATCATTTGAGGCTGGCCTCGTTCATTCTTTGGGAACTTTAACTTTACCCTACATAGATCATGTGAGCATCATGAAATCTAGTGTCTCCCTCACAACAAAAAGAGGTGGAATCACCGGTCAAAGTGACCCAAGACATGCTAGCGTACATGGGAATTGAACCCTGCTAGATCCCTATACTGGCGGTATAGGTTCGAAGACTAGGAGATATAAGGAGACCCATGCCCGACATATCGGACAGTCTCATCTCATGAGACTTACGTGAACCTCCGCCCTTCCTAAAAGAAGGCATCACCGCTCATAGCTAGCCTATCGGTGCTCAGTATGAAATTCCATTACTTTCAACTCATACATCATGGAAGCTGGCTTCTAGCATGAGGACATCATAGCTCATTAGATCATTTCTCATCTCATCATTTAGTATTAAGTATGCATTAACTTCAATACTTTCATTAGAGTGTTCATTGAGACTGGTCTCTTTGTTAACTATACACTCTCATAGGTGAGTACGTTTTTGTAACATTTACTTAGTCTCATTTGAGATTTCTCACATATTTCACATTAGCCTCTTATCATGTTGTCACCACATTCATTAACTTTAGCACATTTGCTCTTCATAATTACTCACCCCTTTACATGAATGTTCATCTCATCATATGCCAATGCACTTGACCATTTAGTGTGTTTCACACTCTTACTTAACCCCTTCTAGGTTTTACATCATTTCATCACATACATCTTAGGTTCACTTACTTTTAAACTTATGCTAGACTTATGAATCAACATATACAAGACATGAGGCTTCATTCATAGTTTGTCTAAGTAATTCATGTTTACCCAAGATTCTGTGGTACAAGAATTATGCATCTTGTAGATATGCCAAGATATTGATTTCGATCTTTAGAGGTAGCATTAATTAAACATTTAGTCACATATGACTTATGTGTCAATACAGAATTTGGGCATGGGAACCCGACTTCGAACCCCTTGGACAACACTTCGTTATTTTTTTCCAACTAATTTTTTATTTACATTTCGTCTTGGGGAACCCGATTTCGTATCCCCTTACTAACATTATTTTTCCTTTCTTTTTCCCTTCCCTCTCTTCACCTTAGGAGTTTAAGCACTAGGGGATCCGGGATCGAACCCCCATAGCAACATTCAGTTATTTCTCCTTTTTTTCTAAGTTCTTCCTTGTTGGCAGAGAGGATGTGGGTTCGAATCCCACTCCTCTCATTATTTTTTTATTAACTCTCTCTTTATCTCCTCCTTCAGCCAAGAGGTGGTGGGTTCGAATCCCACTCCACTCATTATTTTATTTTTTTATATTTTCCCTTTGCTCTTTTGTTTGTTGGAGAGGTTGTGGGTTCGAATCCCACACCTCTCATATTTTTTTCCCAGCTTTCATGTTGTGAGGTATTGGGTTCAATCCCTAGTGAAATCACATGTTTTAATTTATTTTTAAACTTCTCCAAAAACTTCAAGCATCTGGCCGAAACTCCATCACAAAGTGTTGGAAATATTATTAAGTCTCTAGCCTTTACTTAACAATATTCATGCATTCGTTTTGTGGTATTTTCACGATTGGTTTAACGAATATTTAGGTGTAGATTCATTGTTGTTTTAACAAAGATTTTTCCACTTAAGATCTGACACCTTACACTTCATTTCAACATCACAAATTACACATCTTATGCACATTAATTCAAATAATTAAACTAGCCATTTTAAGGGTTCAAAATCGAGAACAACAACATACATTTTACACATTGCACAACATTATTTTCGGTTGACATCATTGAACATACTTGCAATTTTCAAACACAAAATCACACACACAAAAAATCATATTTCACACTTAGCTACCAGCAACCATACCAAAAACATGATTTCTAACCTAATTTAGATTGAAATCGAAGGAGACTAGGGACAAGGAATTCGACAATAGAGGGGACAACATAGTCTCATACGTCTAATTTGTAGAAAGAAATTTCTCTAGGAGAAAGGATTCCAGGAGAGAAAACGCATACCTGGTTGTAGCTTTCCACACCTTAAAAGTGCTGCCCAAATCCTCCACTAAACCCTCAACACGATTGCGTCAAGAAGATTGTGTAAATTTTTCGTTTCTTAAGTTAGCTTGTTTGTTTGTATTTTTTTTAAGTTCTTTGAGTGTAGAGAACTTTTTGATTGTTTCTGATCTTTTGTTTTCTGTTTTTTTGCAACCAAAAAGAAAGTGAAACGATATATATATATATATATATATATATATA
>NC_028643.1:12285546-12306864 GCF_001406875.1 Solanum pennellii | reverse complement strand
TATATATATATAATGTCCATTAGAATTTGGACTGGTTGGCAAAACTTATTCAATTTAATTTAATAATTAATAATAAATATTTAAAAATCTAATTTCCATTTTTTTAAACAGCCATTAATTAAATAAGATTAATTAATTGCATTAATTTACCCACTTAAATTAAAACAATATAATTCATTGCTTCCACCTAGGTTCGAACCCAAGTGGAGCAAGACTTTACTCTTAGAGACCATTTTCGGCACTCTCTCCCCAAAATACCCCTCCACCTTATTAGTTAAATAATTAAATATATATTAAGGGTAATCAAGATATTACCCTTAGCCTGGTAAAATACCATTTTACCCCTAGACCCTCCAAGCTTAAGATTTTCCCTTTTTAAGTCCAGTAAAGACTCATCAGAGCAAATCTTCATATTCGGGAGCCCTACATGGCTGGACCCAACCTCTCCTAGCTCAACAAACTCCCTAAGTTAGTTGGCTTGGCTTTTGAAAGGGTTCAGAGGCCTGGTTCTACGTGCATCTATCCGTGTGAACCCGGTCTAATCGTAGGAATTCTAGACACATTAAGCATTACTTATCTTATACATTTTTAGGGTTGTTTCAACATTTCTTAAACAAGCTCATTAATGTTAGAAAATTGGCTAACACCCTTTAAGCCAATATTTTCTTATATGTCCAGTATTTTTATTAGTTAGGTATTATATAGAAATTGGCCAATACCCCTTAGCCAATTTTCTATACTATGCACAATATTTCTCAATATTGGGCATTAGGATGCCTATGTACCCCCAATACATATACATTCTTAAATACCTATTGGGCTCTTCAATAGACATGCAATTTTTTCGAAATGTTACATTATCCCCCCCCTTAGGAACATTCGTCCCCGAATGACAGTACACATAAATTTAAAATGAAGTGGGTGATTTTAGAAAACACTTTAGTATACTTGAAACTTTACTCTCTGTGAATTTCTAATTCACACTTACTCTTGATGATGCATATTAATCAAGCTTATCTGAAGCTTTATATTTGAGATTGAGGAATTTCTTCTCAATCACACTTAACTTAATGCACATCACAACTCGTGCAACACAATAATCATGTCTACCCTATACAAAAACAGCAACATGAATGCAAGCATGTACATATTTTAACTCATATAGTGCAAGTGTAGACACACGATTGTGGACTTAAAACATCAAATCGACTAATGCACTAATAAATCAGAGTTTCTTAAACAAAACTATACTTTGGAAGAGTGTATCTAACCTCAAGAACTGAACAAGTGAGGGTAACAGGATCTCATATCGGCCTCGGCATCCCATGTTGCTCCCTCAACAAGGTGGTTCCTCCATAACACCTTTACGGTGGCAACCTCCTTGTTCCTCAACCGTTTCACCTAGAGATCTTAAATTTTAACGAAAACCTCTTCATAAGAAAGGTTCTCATCGGCTTCTAACCCCATAGATAACATCTTGTTGTCTTCAAGATTATAAAGTATTTGGCTTGTTGGATTTGAACCACGCCCTTCCCATTTCTATTCTAACTCATTTGACAACTAAAACCTTACTACTCTATTTCTCGCATAGTATTTATGAAGCCAATCCATACCCAAAATTATATCAAAAATCAAGCATGGTTATTTCTATTAGATCAGCATGAGTAACTTTATTGATAATAGTTATTGGGCAATCTCTATATACTCTTTCGGCCCTAACACTGTCTCCTATGGGAGTATTAACTAGAAAAGGTTCATGCAAGATCTCAAGAAGCAAGTCAAAGTTTCTATCTACTGAAGGAGTAACAATGACAAGGTGGATCATGGATTTAACAATGCATACACAGGAAAAGAAAAGACAAGCAAGTTACCAGTGGCAACATCACCTGACTTCTCCTGCTCGTCTCTACCTTTTAAAGCATAGAACCTTAATCTTGCACCTTATACCAACTCGGCCATCTCAACACTTTTGTACCATACCTGAGCCACTTCCTTGAGCTGGTATGCAGCCAACTCAGCCTTCTCCTTTTTCATTAACACCCATGAAACAGAGAATTTTGTAGACCACATCCACAAACTCCTGGGGATCCTCATTGATTTTGGACCCGAAGTAGACTGGAGGATTCATCATGGTGAAATCTCTAAGTCCAATAGCCTGTTCCTGAGCAGTGATGGCTTGGTCCATCTAAACCAGTGCGGCTCTCACTTCTCTATCCAGCAACGCAGCTGGGTTGACAGGCACTTGCACTCCCGTAGCTACGGCTTGAGGAGGATTTTAGTTTTACCCTAAAAGCTGCTTCTCCAACTCTCATGCTTGCGTTTCTTCTTGTGTTCATCTTTCTATATGCACAAACAAAAAGATGTTTGATGCTAAAATGACATAAAATGTAAAATCTCTACACTACACGATAAAGAGTAGAAGAAGGGAAGATTCCTAACATCACTTAGTCTTTAAGTCATGATTGTGGCCCCGCTCACAACCATAAGTTAGAAACAAAGTAACGTGGTTGTTTTGAGCTTGAGATCCTAGGTAATTTAACCTCATGCTCTGATACCAAGTTTGTCACACCCGGATACTGGAATCAGAATGCAACCGGCGTCGTTAACCTCTCAGAGTTCGTAGACAATCCTCATTTTTGCTTTCATTACAATTATATAGTTAAATTTGCAGAAAATTTAAAAATTTTAAAACAGAAAGAAGTATACATAGACTTCATATGATCATAACTTAGAATAATATTCTAATGAGCTCAAAGACTAAACAACCATCTACAATTTATGAAACAATTCAAATGGAAAGATTAATATATAACGAAATAGTTTTCCAAAACGACCTTAATCAAAGCTTCGAACAAAACATCTGAAAAGAAATGCAAGGGACAACATCCACTATCTATGTATAAAGTACTAGGCTAGAAAGATAAATGTAGCATCCTCGAACTCAAGAGGACCTACCAAAGTCTAGAGATCGCTAATCCAAACATTTTCGATGAGTCTTCAAACTTCTCTCTGACCTGAACCTATAAAGATAATTATTGTATAGGGTTAGTACACACTTGTACTAATTATGGGTGTATTCACACATACACATAAATACTATGCATGATCAAGGAAAGATCTTCCTATAACAACATGCCATTTCTGGAAAGTGACATCACTAGACTTTCCTAATTCGTCATTTGTGAATTATGGTATGAATATGACATATTTTATTGCATTAAAATCACACAACTCGTTTTTTATACGAACATAAGATCTTAGAATCATGACCATAATTGTAGAAAAACTCGAGCAAAAAATTTGAATTTCGCTCCTCCCTAACCCGAGAGCTCCCTTTTCAACACTAGTTTATTTTTCAATATTTTTCTTCTTCTTGTTATGTAATTCAATGATCTCCTTTGATACTATGTTTTAATTTATGTCCTTTGATCCTATGTTTTAATTACAAGTGCAATGATTCATTGTAGTCCCATACCTACAATGAATCAAGTAAGTAATCCGAAAGACTAAGGAAATGATTTAACTACAATTTGGCATGAAATCTTATTAAGCAAATCTTTATTGGCTAGGCCACTTATTTCATCATTTTCCTATAATGGAGAATGTAGGACATTGATTTTCCATTATGTTTTACTCCCCTTTATAGGCATAATAAAAGAAGTAATTATTGGCTATGCCCATTATTTGCTTAAAACTTCATTCTTATCAAACACTGATGGTTGATATTCTTAAGCTCTTGCTTCCTTAGCTTACTTTGAATTTACATTCCTTCCTCTTTCTTTCTTACTTTCTTAAATAAATCTTCAGAAGTAAGATCATGTGAACTAACATGAAATCCAGTGTCTGCCCCACACCAAAAAGGGGTGATTCACCGATCAAAGTGAATCTAGATCATCTGAGCTAACATGAAATCTAGTGTCCGCCCCAGACCGAAAAGGGGTGGTTCACCGTCTAAAGTGAAACCAAGTCCAGTGTTCTCCCCACACCGGAAAGAGGTGGTTTACGGCTAAAGTGAACCGAATACTTTCTTTAAGAATGTAACCAACATAGATCATGTGAGCTAAGCATGAAATCCAGTGTCTGTCCCACATAGAAAAGGGGTGGTTTCACGGACCAAAGTGAAACCGCATCATACCTAGCTCTCTTAGGTGGAATCCAATGTCTAGTTCCTATGCTGGCAACATAGTTTGAAGACTAGCAGATTTACAGAGACTACTTATCCACCTTGGTGGTAGCCTCATCTCATGAGGCTAACATGTGCTTGCACAAGATCATTGCTAGTTTATCGGTGCTTTGCTCAACTTCTTTTTCTTTACATATTTTAGAATTAACTCAAACATTATGGAAGCTTGCTTCTAGTTATGAGGTTTACTTAACTCTTTGGATAACCGGTCGTCCATTTATTTACTTGATGAAATGTGAATTTAACATTACATTATAATCTTGGTGTTAATGAGACTTGTCTCATGATTATTAACACCCTTTTTTGTGAGTATCTTTATCATAATTGTCTAGGTGTGAGTGAGACTTGTCTCACTTTTTACAACTAATTCTGGTCACTTTCATAATTCTTTAACTTTTAATTATGTTATTACTCACCTTATCTTGTTCAATGACATTTGGTAGCTTTATACCACTCTTTATGAACGTGATAAACTTTGTTCAAGGAACTTACTTATATTCATGGTGCATTTGGACAGAGTATGTTGGGACTTGTACCAATGATTGACATACCCTTAGTTATTAATTCATTGAGATACATTGGTCATGCTTAATTTGGTATAACTTAGTCATTTAGCCAATTTTTGTATTATATTTTGGAAATACATTGTAAGCCAATTTATTGGCATAGAATAATTTTTTCACATATTATGGTAATCTAGAATATTGTTAGCCAATTTATTGGCATAAGACAAACTTTCACTCAACAATGGTAATTAGAATATCATTTGCCAATTTTTTATGAAATAAAATAGTAAGCCAATTCTATTCAATTTTTTGGAAATATATATTTCTAGCCAATTTGTTGGCATAAATAAAACTATGATATTATCACTAGCCAAGTAAATTAACTTCATGAATATACTATATTGATTTCATCATTCTAAGAAAGTCGACATTTAACAGTGAACTAAACTATATGAACGATTCATACAACTTCATCTTCTCGAACACAATTAGGCATTACAACATTCTTTAACTCATGTAACTAATACCCTAATCATACGAATCAAATCTGTAGGCCTCATTAGACATTGACAGATAAATAACCCTACATATAATGATCAATTAGCACCACATACCAACAACATGTTCGAGATTACGTCTACATATACTATCAGACTCGAAAACAAGGATAACTAGGGAGATGGACGTTCAACAATATCATTGGGAACAACCCTAGTTTCGACATTCATGAATTCAAAATATTTGAGAGTCCTCTTGGAGAAATAATTCTAGGAGAGAAAACCCATACCTTATGTAGAATTTAATCTACGAAGATCATCTTGCATGAAAAGTGGAAGAGTACCTTGAAATCGCCTAAGAAAATCAAGAGAAACTTTCTATTTTTCCTTTTCGTTTGTTCACTGTTTTGCGTCATGAATTTCTTTGTGTTCGAACGTGAGTCTAAGTCTTAGTAACTGATATTGAATCCTTCAACTTTGGCTAATTAAGTAAATTAAATAAATTAATTAGTTATTTACTAAAACGCCCCTCCTAAGTTGACTAAACATAGGAGACCATTTGACTTAACCAAAATCTGGAAATTGGCTTGGGTCTAGGCCAAATTTTGAAATTTTTATTAATTAATTTAATTGTTAATTCAATTAATTAAGGGACCTATGGTGATTACTAAAGTAAACCTAAGTCTTTGGGACCATAACTTACCCTTTTTGACCATCCTAGGTTAGGTACTAGGTTGTCTCTTTAACTAGTTAGTAGGTTAGTGTCACCCGGTTAAGTGTTAGGTTGTATGGTGCACTAATTGGTTAATTTGGGTTAGTCCTTTGTTGGTTAGCTAGTTAAGTCAGTTAGATAGAGTTTAGAGTTTGTTAGGGAGTTAGGCCCGATATGGAAGGACCCTTTCACACGCGTGCCCCCTAACTACCCTAACCGAATTCTCTTAGGGTGGTCCCCTCCCTTGGCCTCTTTTTCACATGTGATTGAACATTTGTTGCTTGTACTTTCCTAACTAACTATTCATGATGGTTCATTTGGAATGCGTCCTTGTTGTCCCAAGGATCGTCATTATGTCCCTGGGCACTGCTTAATCTACATGCCCATTTTGATTAGTCATGTGCTATGGTGCCTAGGCTTGACACATGGATGCCTTATATCTATTATGAAAATACTATGAAACATATGTTTCTAGCTTAGGGTCTTTATTGCAGGTACATTTCTTACACAAGATCCTTAATGTTATAAAATTGGCTAAAACCCTTTGAGCCAATATTTTCTAATATGCCCAATATTTTGCTTATTTGGGTATTATATACAAATTGACTAATACCCCTTAGCCAATTTTCTATACTATGCCAAATATTTCTCAATATTGGGCATTGGGATGCCTATGTACCCCCAAAAAACATTATTAAACACCTATTGGGATCTTCACTAGACATGTAACTTTTGCAGAATGTTACATTAACCATCTCCCAAAAAGCCTCAAGAACCAGGTCTTTAACACAAACCACGGAGGACAAGTATGGGGCCGTGGTTGGTTAACTGGCCGCCAACGTGAACTTGTCGATGGGAGGGTTGGTTCACTTCCAAGTTTCAGTCAAGGTAAAAAGAATTAGTTAATTAGCTAATCAATTAATTAAGGGTTAAGGGGTGGTTCATTAACTTATTTAGGTACTATATAAGAGATGAACTTCATTAAACTAACTCAACAAGTCATTATTTTCCGAACCTAATTATCTCCAACTTCTGTCTACTTTCATTATCTATTCCAAATACCACAATAGAAGACCAAGTCAACGCTTGATTAGGGATTCAAGAATCAACATTATCCATCATTTTTCAAGGAATCCTAAAGTATGGAAGCTATTACTCTTGGGATCTGTTTCCCCAAAAGGCTCTTCAAAATTTATTTCCAAATATGTCTTAAACTTGAGTTTTCATCAAATTTCGTGAATTGTCTTTCAAATTGATTTAAAGTTGAATTACTTTGGTTTATATTGATAGAATGTGATTTATTTTTTGTTAATTTTTTTTGTTCTCAATCTTTGACCTAGTTCTATGAAAGAATCCATGAATGATTCATATTCCCTAACCCTAATATGAATCGGACTTGTAGATGATTAGGGATGTTGGAATTGAATTTTTTGTTGTTTAATTCACTATTATATGATGATGATGATGAGTGAATTGATGGACGAATATTGTGTAATTGATGGTAAGATCTTGAAGAAGCTTTTGGAAGATATTGGTAAGACTTTTATGATCATTAGTTCTTTACTTTAAGTATGATTGTCTATTATTGATGATGATGCTCAATTTTACTATTATTATGTGAATAGATAGGAATATGATGATATGATGAATATTATGTCATGTTATGGATATGTTAAATGGTGACATCTTGATAGAGGTATGATCATGCAAGGTTGAATATCATTCTCTTGTGTGCGTTATTATGATATGACTATGATGTGATGATCTCACTAATGATGGGTTGTAATGAAAGGAAGTTATCATGAAATACCTAATATTCTAATGACATGATTATACAAGGGGTTAGTCTCCTATGACCTATATTAAGATTCGATGATTAAGAAAGACTTTAAGACATTTCAAACAGGGACTTTAGCTTAGCTTCGAGCTAACTAGATATGAGAGGTGTCCCTTCCCAATGAGGGAGGTAGGTTCACAATGGTTATCATGAGGTGGATAGTATAATGTAATTGTGCATAAAGAGGGTTTCCAACAAATATCTCTTAGTTCCTTAACTATGTTGCCCCCATAGAAAACTAGCTAGTGGATCCACCTAGAATGCTATGTTCATGTTTTGGTTATACCTTGGCAGTAGAGAACCTTCTTTCGGTGTAGGATTTCATGACATAGGATTCCATGTTTAGCTGACATGGTCTATTATCGGTTAAGGAGATTGTTCCCAAAAGTAAAATGAATGAATGAAAGTAATAAAGTGAACACTAACTAGGGTGACTTAAGGGGTTCGACTTAGTATAGGTAGGGGTATGTGACTTTTCCTATACATTGCACAAGTTGACCTTGAGGGAAGTCTTAGCAGGTTGTTCTTATGTACTTATGTTATAAATTTAATGCAAATGTTGACTGTATATGATGTTGACCTTATAAAATGTTGACTTTATGTGATGAACATGATATTGCTCTATGTTGCTATATATGATGATGAATATGCATAATATGACATTATGTGAAGTATAGATATTTTTTATGGTTGGTTGCCTTGTTTACCTGATTAAGTGGGGTTATGGGGATTCACATGAGCATTACACTTGTAGGCTTGGGAGGGGATTGTGAGTAAGGATTTTGTGTGCTTTGATGTTATGAACTCTATGATATGAGATATTTATATGGCTTATGATAATGTTGGTTTTGTGTTGGATGTGAAAATATATTAATGTTATTATGATGATTGAATTATATATGCCTTTGTATGTACATAAAGTCTTTCAAAAGAGACTTAGCATTGTTTTGAACAAAATGTCCATTTAAGCATGATTTCAATGGTTTTACTTACATATGTTTCCAAACATAGTATATGTGGTTTGTACTAACCCATATTCTTTCCCTTTTCCCCAACAATGTAGGATCGGGCAATTGAGGAATCAAGGTCACATTGAAGGAAGACTTGGAACTTTAACCAAGTTATTGGTGAGTCCTCAAGTCCGAGGATGATGCAATTTTCCAGCTTTATGAGTGTTGTTTATGTCTAAAGACAATTCTTCCTTCCTTTATCATTTCAGACTTTCTTTTAAGCCTATATGTGGAATATTGTACTAGTGTAAGGGCTATGCCCAAATTCATACATTATTTGTTAGATGGTTTATATGTGAGACAAGTATTAGACTATTTCATATGAATTGGCAATATTGCATAAATGAGAAGTATGTGTACACTTCATAAATGAGGAGTCTATGTAAACTCCATATATGATAAACGAGAAGTATAATTATACTTCACTATGTAAATGTTTTAAATTTTCCCCATGTTCTCGACATATGATATGTGATGATGTATGCTAAGGGCTAGTCTAAGTCCTCTTCGAGGATAAAGATGCAGTTACGTCTAAGGGGTGGTCGTGACAAACTTGGCATCAAAGCATGAGGTTGAGTAATAATAGGATTGATATCTCACAAGACCACATCTAGGTAGAGTCTTGTTCTCACAAGACCACATCTAGGTAGAGTCTTGTTCATGGGTGCGAAGCGCGCCAAAATTATGAATGAGAGTGTATGTGATGCTTAAGAAATTCTCACCTCTTTGGTAATCTTGAAAGTCGTGTCTCAAGAGGGGTAACTATATGTGTCCTTTTTCTTATAACCTTTTATTGTGGTTATATTCTATGACTACTAGAAGGACAACCACAAGGAGATTTGAAGAGGATACTGATAATGCGGGAGTTCCTCCCAAAGACAATCAAGCTCATTCTCAACACTATGCTCGATAAGGTGACCAAGCTCTCGTCAATCCTCATGTAATACACCGAAAGTCTGAATCGTAGTATAGAGCCTAATATGAGAGTATAAGAGTTGTAAATTTTTTTTAAGTCAATTATAATGTATATAAGTCATTTAGGAAGTTTCAGAATCAAAACGTCAAGGAACGTCCATGACGTCTGGAAACTAATTCAAAGGGTTCTAGTGTGGCTTAGCCTATTTGACTAAGTTTTAGGAGTCGGAAAATAATTAAATTTGGTGGTGAGGTGTCTAACACATATTAGAGTTAGTTTATAGTATAAACTTCAGGGTACGACTCCATAAGGACCAACCAAGGGCCCTTGACAAGTACCCTCACAATTTGGCAAAAAGCTGCCATGAGACAGTGTCCATCAACATAATGCAAGCGAGGGCACACTGCGCGTCGACTGACCTACGGCCCGTCATTTGGGGTCTCGTAGGTTAGGTCTGTGTATGGCTATGTTGTTTTAATTAATTCATTTAATTAGTTAAAAGGTTAGGAGGTTAATTATGGATTAGGGGGTGGTTAATTATGTTATTTAATTACCTATATAAAATACCCTAAGTCTAAAACCTCACTTAACTCTCATAATTTCCCAGAACCCAATTATTCTTCCTTCTCTCTTCTTTCTCTCTCCCAAAGAAACTCCATAAAACACCAAGAAAAGGAGGATTCTAGGGCTGCAAAGGATCAAGTTTTATCCATCAAACTTCATCAATTAGTGAGTTATGGGTATTCCTTTCAGATTTGGGATCTCTTTCACCAAAAGGTTCCTCAAAATTAATTTCAAAAGTATGAAATTTAAGTGGGTTCTCTTACAATACGAAATTGATCTTGTGAATTGTTTCGTTTATGATTCCTATTGGTTATTATGAGTAGATTAACATGTATTATGATTCAATTGTACTACTTCTTGATGAATTAAACTATTTTAGAAAGATAACCTTTCCCCCTTAACCCTAGGGTGTGATCTTGAATTGAATTGTATAGTATTGATACAATTGGCTCAGTTAATGTGTGAATTACTATTCTATGTTTTTACTATGCCAATTATGAGTAGATGGTGATGTATTTAAATCCAAGTATGCTATTTCTTGATTAGTTGACCTAGTCTGTTAAGAAGATCATGAATTTGACCTAGGTCTATAACATTAGGCTATGAAGTAGTGATGAATTTTTGTATAGTGATTAAATTGACATAATTATTATGTTGATGAATATTGTGTTATAATATTACAAAAAATTTTGGTTAAATTGGACGGTTGATGGTAAGAACTTGGTGATGGCATTGTGAAAGAGGATTGGGTAAGTCTTGTGATCTCAATTCTTTACTTCAATTATGATGACTTGTAATTAAGTGATGATGTTGTATCGAAGTATACCTATGTTAAAATCGATAGGGTTGGTATGATGTTGAATAAGAATGTCTTGAACTATGGATTTTGAGTTGTTGGCTAAGATGTAAATGTTATAAGGATGGTGATAACTTACCAATATGCCTTATTATGATGTGACTATGTAAATGTGCTAACGTCACATGTATGAATTGTAATGAAAGGACAATACTTGTGCTATTCTTATTGAGATACGATGATGATTATATATGGGATAGACCATATGACCTACATTAAGATATGATGATTAATAAAGGCATTAAATACATTTCAAAAGGGACTCTAGCTTAGCGCCAAGTGAACTAGAGTAAGGAGCGTCCCTTCCCACATAGGGAATGTAGGATCACTAATGTATTCATGAGATTGGAGACTATAATTCATGAATCATAAAGAGTGCACCAACTATATCTCCTAGTGCGTGAACTATGTGGCACCCATAGGAATACTAGCTAGTGGATCACATAGATGCTATGTTCATGGTACTACCTTGAAAAATAGTCCGCCTTCTTTAGTGTAGGGTTCCATGACACCGGATTCCACATTACCTCACATGGTCTATGTAGATAAAGGCAAGATATTACCAAATTTAAAAATGAAGTAATGAATGAACTCTAACTAGGATGTCCTAAGGGGTTTAGCTTAGTCTAGGTAGGGGTATGAGACTCTACCTATTAATTGCACTGGTTAGGCTTGAGAGAAGTCATAGAAGGATGTTCTTATAAATGTATATGTTTATAAATGTAAATGATATGTATATGATAATCTTACATGTTAATGATACTATATTATATTTGTTTCACTTATGAACATCTGTTTTGCCTCCATTGCTAATGTATGATGTTATATACTCTTAAGGATATGCTATGTGAAGTTAGACATTGTTTATGGTTCTTGTTGGGTTTGATTGATTGAGTAAGGTTATGGGGCTTTGATTATTCATTGCACTAGTGGACTTAATGAAGGTTCATGTATAATGGTCTTCCTTTTGTTAGATGTTATGAACTCTTATTCATGCTTGTTGATGTTATGAATTGATGGTAGAGTTCTTTTGATTATGTGCTCAATTATATTGAAATGCATGTTGACTTGATTATACTTAATATTGTTGGTCTTATAATGTACGTGGTCTTGACTTAATGACTATATGTTGTTGATTTGTATTGGTTCTTGAATGTGCATAAGGCTTTTCAAAGTAAATTGCACACTCTAATGAAATGTCCTTTTTTAGCATGATTTTATGTTGTATGTGAATATGGTCTCATACTTAGTACAAGTTATGTGCTAACCCCATTTTCTCCAATTTTTTCTAGCATTTTAGCTTTGGGTCGTTAAAGGTCTTGTTACGACTTCTTAAGGAAGACTTTGATTCTCATTCTCCAAGTTGGGCAGGTCCTCACAACTTCGAGGGCAATGCCACTTTCTAGCATTTGATATTCATTTCCTTTCATTTGAGTACTAAAAGTTGTATAGCCTATATGTGGCCTTTATTGTAATGATGTATGAGCTATGCCCAAATGTTATACTCTTTTATAGATGGTTTTGAGGTGAGGCATCCATTTGAAGACTATGTTATATCTTATATATATTTTTGTGAAATAAAAGTAGAAGACAATGTATACTTCTTATATGAAGGGTCTAGGTATACTCGATATGACTATATTATGTGTATGAGTGAGGTCTATGTAAACCTCACAATAGATATAAGAAACCTTTTAAATTTTCCTCTTTTTTAACCTATGAATATAATGATGTAAGCTAATAGGATAGTCTTAGTCCTCGTTGAGGACGACCACGCTGGTTCCGTTTAAGGGGCGCTTCCCGGATGTGACAAACTTGGTATTAGAGCATGAGGTTGAATATATTTAGGGTCGATGTCTCACTTAACCACGTCTATGTAGATTCTTACTCATAATTGTGAAGAGCGCCACACTTATGAATAGGAAACTATATGATGCTTATAAAATTCTCCTTTTCTTAGAAATCCAATATCGTGCCTCGAGAGTCTTGACTATATGTGCTCTTAGCATATAATCCTCTTATTGTGATTTAGGCAATGAATACTCGCAGAACAGCCGCTCGAAGACTTGATGAAGAAATTGCCGATGCGGGAGTTCCTCCTCGAGGTAATGAAGTCCCTCCCCTTGAACAAGTTGCTAATGATGATCAAGCTCTGGTCAATCCTTCACCTTTGACGGATGAGGACATAAGGAGAACCTTTCTCTAAATGGCCCAAGCCATTACTAATCATGCACAAGCCAACACTAATTAAACTCAAGCCAGGACGACCCAAGATATTCGGGAGGTTGTACCCTGAGGAAATCAACATGTTGGCACCATGGCCTCCCGTTTGATAGATTTCACTAGGATGAATCCCCGTACTTTCGATGGGTCCAAAGTTGAGTAAGACCCCGAAGAGTTCATCAATTAAACCTACAAAATTCTCTATGCTATGGGGTTGACTACTAGTGAGAAGGCAGAGTTAGCCACTTACAAACTCAATGATGTGGCCCAAATATGGTACGTCCAATGGAGATCCAATAGGCCCTTAAGGGGTGGACCAGTGACATGGGAGATTTCCAAGAAGAATTTTATTGATAGGTTCTTTCCTCGGGAGAAGAGGGAAGCCAAAGTGGAAGAATTAATCAACCTTCGTCAAGGAGGTATGAGTGTACTTGACTATGCTTTGAAATTTACTAAGTTGTCAAAGTATGCTCATTCTTTGGTTTCCTACCCTAGGGATGAAATAAGCCTCTTTGTGTTGGTAGTGTCGGATGACTTGATGGAAGAATGTCATTCGGCTATGCTACATAATTGTATGAAAATTTCTCGTCTCACGATTCATGCTCAACAACTGGAAGAGACAAGGGTTAAGAGGAAGAGTAGGGATGCCAAGAGGGAAAGATCTTTTGATGGTGGTTCTTAAAAAGGTAGTCTTGATATTCAATACAAGCCTAGGTTCAAGAGGAGGTTTTCTATTCAAGTTCCTTCCAAATTTTCCAAGGCTCGTGATGGTAGGGCGTCTAACCCTAATGTAAGACCGCAAATGAGTTAGGGTGTCTAGATCCTAACATGTTTGTCTTAAGTTTATAACGTCCTAAAATTAATTATAATATGGTTTAGAGGCAGTGTGTAAAGTTTTATGTGATTTTGAAGCCGAACGTCAAGGAACGATCAAAACGTTTGACGACTAGTCCCCTATGTGTCTCATGTGTGTATGCGTGTTTATATACTGTATTATATGAGTTTATGAGGTCCTAAAATAAGTTATAACTATTTTTAGATATAGTATATGGATTATATAGAATATTGGAGGTCAAACGACCAAGAACGTCCAAGGCATTTGGAAGATAGCCCTTAAGACGCTCAACGTGTGTGTTGATGGAGCCTAGCCTCTTTGGACGAGTTTCAAGAATTTCTTTTGGGTGAAACTCATGTGTAAGGTATAAAACTTGTTAACGGTTGTATTTACTCTGGAAACGTGCGAGTACGACTTCTAAAGGGCCCTCGAATAGCCCCCACAAGAAGACCCAAGGCTGGTCGAGACACTGCCTTGGCAGTGTCAATCGACGGACCAAACGATGGCCAGTTGGTCAACCAACGGCCCATTGGTGAGGTATCGACGATTTATACTTATCTTATGAAGGTATCAACCAAAAAATTGGCCAAGTACCAATTGACGGAAGCCAATAGACGACCAGTAGACTGACCTACGGCCAGTCGATGGGTCCGTCTATGGTGACCTGTAAGCTGCTGTCTTGCGTCTGTTATATTAAAGGGGTGAATGGGAAATTCACCCAACTTCCTAAACTCACTATAATAGGTTTATTATCTAATTTCGGGTGTATATAAGTGATCAAACACGTGAAGAACCCATTCCAAATCCTTTCCCACGAAATTGAAATTTCCCTAAAAAATATTCTCCCTAGAAACCACCATTGTTGGTGAAGCTCAACAAAAGCTTGGAGCTTGGATTTACATGGATGAATCACTAAGTATTAGAGGTTTTAAACTAGACAAAGGTATGGTGATCCTTAAACTCAAAGTAACCTTTGACTTGGAGAGTTCTTCTCAAAGTTTTCAAAGAAGATTTTATGATCAATCTTCTATCTTCAATCTGGCATGGGTTCTTTCTCAAAACGTTTTTAATGGTTAAATCATGATGAATTAATGTTAATATGTTTGATTGAACGTGATTTTACTCCAATTGAATGATGAACCCATGCTCCTTCCTTAAATCGATTTAGCCCTTGCATAAGCATTGTGATTATGACTTGCTATCAATTGAATTATGAGTTCCTTCCGTTGAATTGTCTACATCTACTGTAATCTACGTTAATTGATTATGAATTTATGATGAACGATCCAAGAAGATCAATGTATGAAGATTTGAGTATGAATAGCCTATGTTTCTAAGTGTTACAGTGAATTTCGATTATAGTAATTGTGTATGATTTCTATTATGCAAAGCATCATTGTAGCTACTGCCTTTAGTTGGTATTATGGATGAATTGTGGGTGTAAATACTTGATGATAAAATTAAAGAGAGGCTTACATGAATTGATCTAGATTCTTATAGTCTAGGAATTGATAATGCTATGTAGGTGATGTGATCTATATTCTAAGATGAATAAAGCATGAATAAGACTTGATTTCCTATCTTGTTAGCTACTGCCTAGCATGTACTTTATTGCTAAAATATGATTAATGAGTAATACTTTGGGAAAATTAGTAAGATGGCCTATTCTCTCTACTCTACACTGAATTGATAGTTAATGACTACGATAGTATCTTGATCTTATATGGATGTAAGCATGATTTCAATATAATTAAGTGTATATTTAGATACTGCCTTAGATTTATATTATTGATTAAATATGATCTATAATCCATGCAAGTGAAATTGGTTGATAGTCTATGTCCTTCTACCCTCTAGTATGTTAATGTGTTGTACTAGTTGTAATATAACCTTGTGGTAGCTTATGCTTAACTTCATGTACGATTATGGTACCTTAATATACTTCCCAATACTTGAATTTTTGATGAAAGAGTAGTAATGGTCAATGATGACCAAAGGCTAAATGATTGGTAAGAATTGCTCTACTCTTCTACTCATCTACTTCTTTATAGTAATGTTGATGAATCCTTGTATGGCATTGTGTGGTATGGTCCACTTATGGTGATGGTCTTTAGTTTATTGTCGTTATATATGTGTTGACCATGGCCTTGAAGGAAAATGGATGAATATATGATTGAGTGATTATGATGATCACCTTATGTGTAACTTGTGCCTAGTATTCTATTGTGGTTCTGAATCTAGGATATGTTACTATTGTTATGAGAATGTAAATGATTATGCTAATATCATGTGTAGGTGCTGCCATTAATGAAGTGTTAATGATTGATGATACCTACCCATGTACCCCTTATATAAATGGGTAATTAACAAAGGTTAGGAGTCCTAATTATAATGTGTAGACTGTCTTGCCTCATATGCTATTGTGTGGGTTGTGTGGTTTATGGTTGAAGGTGTATTGTGGACCTAAGAGGTGGACACCTCATTATTTTGTTGATAGCCATTATGTGATCATATTGATCAATTTACACACACTCTCACTCTACATGAATGCTTACAAGTAGCTTAGGTTATGGTGTCTAAATGAAAAGTAGTTATCATATTCACTAATGTCTACTATTTTGCATGCTAAGCTTGAGTCCAAGAAAGTGTGTTATGAACATGTCTTATATGGAATAATGTGAAGTATTTGGTATGACAAAGTATGATTATACCTAGTGTCTAATTGTGTTTATATGAAAACATGGTTCAAATAGTTACACTTGTACACTTATGCACTAATGAAATGATGTGTGTCCATGTGTGGTAATTATGTGTTATGTGGAAGGTTTGCCCTCATATAAGTATTCAAACACACATGTATGAATATCTAGTCAAGAAAGGGGCCGAATGGTGTACTCATGTGTACCCTAAACTAGATGATGCTATACATATGCTATATTCATGTGAAGGGATTCTTTACATGATTTAGGTTGATGAACTTTCATCTATGACCTATAAGTTAAGCATAAGAGGGGATGACTCTCCCAAAACCTATGTTTTATAAAGTAAATATATAATAAAGGTTTTTAATAAAGGGAACTTAGCTTAGCACCGAGCGAACTTGAATATGAGTGTGTCCCTCCCTATGGTAGGAAGGTAGGTCACCATAAACCTCATAGGGTGGATAGCCTCATGACCCCAAAGGGTGTTAGAGTGATGTTTCCATAAATGAATAACTACAATGCCTAATCTTGGCATAAAGAGGGTTTTCAGAATATGTTACAAGTTTTCTCTATTGATGTATATGCTTTAATTAATCCGGGTGCTACATAATCATTTGTTACTCCCTTATAGCTAGGAAGTTTGATATTGTGCCCGATATTCTAAATGAACCTTTCATGGTAACTACCCCGGTAGGTGAGTCGTTGGTTTCAAAAAGGTTATGTAGAAATATTCCTATAATGTTTCCCAATAGAGTAACTCATGTTGAATTAGTAGAACTTTATATGATCGATTTTGATGTCATTTTGGGGATCGATTGGCTGCATGATTGTTTTACTTCCATTGATTGAAGAACTAGAATTGTCAAGTTCAATTTTCCAAAAGAACCCATTTTATAGTGGAAGGGGGGAAATTCTATTCCTAGAGACAGTATTGTCTCTTGTCTTAAGGCTTGTAAAATTATCTCAAAGGGGTGTGTATATCACATTGTAAGAGTCAAATATTTAGACTCCGAAAATCTTCCCATTGAGTTAGTCCCCGTAGTAAGAGAATTTATGGAGGTATTTCCTAACGATCTTCTCGGAATCCCTCCCAAATAAGAAATTGATTTTTGTATTGACTTACTGCCGGATACCAAACCCCTTTAAATTCCTCCTTATCGGATGGGTCCCAATGAATTGAAAGAATTGAAGGCTCAACTCAAGGACTTACTCGACAAAGGCTTCATTACACCTAGTATTTGTAATACTCCAAAAGTCTAAAGCCTAATCTAGAGCCTAAAATTCTATTCTAAGAGTTGTAACACTGTCTTAAGGTCAATTACAATGTACATAAGTTATTTAGGAAGTTTTAGAATCAAAACGTCAAGGAACGTTCATGCTGTCCGGAAACTAGTTCAAGAGGTGCTAGTATGCCTTAGCCTATTTGACAGTGTTTTAAGAGTTGGAAAATGATGAAATAAGGTGGTAAGGTATCTAACATGTATTAGAGTTAGTTTATAGTCGAAAATTCCGGGTACGACTCCCCAAGGACCAACCACGGGCCCTTGAGGAGGACCCTTCCAATATTGGAAAAAAGCTGCCAAAAAGCAGTGTCTATCGACGTGTTGCAGGTGATGAGCCATTGGTAAATCAATGGGGCGTCGATGCCTCCATAGGTCAAGACTTATACTAATTTGTGAAGGGATAGTTTTGGAAAACCAGTGACCAAAACTACGAACGTGCAGCACGGAAGGCCACACTGCCCGTCGACTGACCTACGACTCATTAATCGGGGTCTCGTAGGTCAAGTCTGTGTTTGGCTGTGTTGTTTTAAGTAAATCATTTAATTATTTAAAAGGTTTGTTAGTTAATTAAGGATTAAGGGAGTTTAAATTAATTTAATTAAGGACCCCTATATAAAGACTTAGCTTAATTAAACTAGACCCAACTCCCATTATTTCCCAAACCCACATTGCTCCTCCTTCTCTTTTCTTTCTCTCCCGAAAAAGCCCATTGAAGTCCAAGAAAAGAAGGGTTGTAGGGCTTCAAAGTATCAAGTTTATCCATCAAACTTCATCAATTAGTGAGGTATGGGATTCCTTTCGCATGTGGGATCTCTTTCCCCAAAGGGCTCCTCCAAATTGATTTCAGAAGTATGAAACTCAAGTGGGTTTTCTTCCAATACATGACTGATCTTTTGAATCGCTTTGTTTATGATCTATTTTGGCTATTATTATTATATTAACATGTATTATGATTCCATTATACTAATTCTTGATTAGTTGACCTAGTTTGTGGAGGATGATATTTTCCCCTTAACCCTAGGTTGCGATCTTGAATTGAATTGTATAGTATTGATACAATTGGTTTCGTTAGTGGGTGAATCATTATCCTATGTGGTTATCATGATAATATATGACTATATTTTTATATATTTTAATCCAAATATTCTAGTTCTTGAGTAATTGACCTAGGTTGTGAAGTAGACCATGAATTTGACCTAAGTCTCTATTTGTAGGCTATTAACTAGTGATGAATCGTTGCGTAGTGATTCAATTGATTTCATTATTATGTTGGTTACTAGTGTGTGATCATATTATAAAATTGTTGGGTTGAACTAAATGGTCGATGGCAAGACCTTCATGATGGCATTGTGAAGGAGATTGGGTAAGCCTTGTGATCTCTATTCTTTAGTTCAATTATGGTTACTTGTATTTAAGTGAATGTGGTATTCAAGTATACCTTATATTAATATTTATAGTGTTGTAATGATGGTGAATTGAAATTTCTTGAACTATGGACTGTGAGTTGTTGGATAAGATGTAAATGTTATAAGGATGGTCATAACTTACCAATGTGCCTTATCATGGTGTGATATATAAATGTGCTAACCTCACATGTATGAATTGTAATGAAAGGAAAATACTCATGCAATTATTATTGAGCTATGATGATAATTAATATATAAGGTATAGACCCTATGACCTACATTAATCTATGATGATTAATAAAGGCATTAAAGACATTTCAAAAAGGAACTTTAGCTTAGCAGCGAGTGAACTAGAGTGAGGAGTGTCTCTTCCTACATCGGGAAGGTAGGGTCACTAATGTACTCATGATATTGGAGACTATACTGCATGTATCATAAAGAGGGTGCCAACTATATCTCCTAGTTCTTGAACTATGTTTCCCCCATAGGAATACTATCTAGCGGATCCACCTAGATTCTATGCTCATGTTTCGGTACTACCTTGGCAAGTAGTACGCCTTCCATCGGTGTAGGGTTCCATGATAATGGATTCCACAATAGCTCATGTGGTCTTTGTCGGTTAGGGCAAGATGTTCCAACAGGGAAAATGAAGTAAAGAAATGAACTCTAACTAGGATGACCTAAGGGGTTTAGCTTAGTCTAGGTAGTGGTATGAAACTCTACCTATACTTTGCACTAGTTAGCCTTGAGGTAAGTATTAGGAGGATGTTCTTGTCGGTTAGGGCAAGATGTTCCCAATAGGGAAAATGAAGTAAAGAAATGAACTCTAACTAGGATGACCTAAGGGGTTTAGCTTAGTCTAGGTAGTGGTAGGAGAATCTACCTATACATTGCACTTGTTAGCCTTGATGTAAGTATTAGGAGGATGTTCTTGTATATGTATATGCCTATAAATGTAAATGATATGTATATGATGATCTCACATGTTGATGATGCTATATGATGTTGGTTTCACTTATAAACGTGTTTGGTCTCTATTGCTAAATATGATTCTATGTACTCTTAATCACATGCTATGTGAAGTTGGACATTGTTTATGGTTCTTGTTGGGTATATTTGATTGAGCAAGGTTATGGGCTTTTGCTTGGTCATTACACTAGTGGAATTAATGAGGGTTCATGAGTAATGATCTTGCTTTGGTTGTAATTTCATGAACACTCTTATACATGCTTGTTGATGTTATAACTTCATGATAGAGTTGCCTTGATTATGTGATCAATTATGTTAACATACATGTTGGCTTGACTAGACTTAGATTGTTGGACTTATAAATTTGTATGGTTTCTTTAATGTGCGTAAGACTTCTCAAAATAAATTGCACACTTTAATAAATTTCCCTCTTTAGCATAATTTTATGTTGTGTGTGCATAAGGTCTCATACTTAATACAAGTGATGTGTTAACCCCATTTTCTCCATTTTCCCCAACATTTTAGATTCCGGTTATTGAAGGACTTGTGACAACTTTTGAAGGAAGACTTGGATTCTCATTCTCCAAGTTGGGTATGTCCTCTCTACTTCGAGGACAATGTCACTTTCTAGCATTGGATGTTTATTAGTCTTAAAGTCAATATGTTCATTTCCATTCATTTGAGTACTAAAGATTGTATAGCCTATATGTGGCTTTTATCGTATTGATGTATGGGCTATGCCCAATTGTTAAACTCTTATTTAGATGGTTATGAGATGAGACATATATATATATATATATATATATATATATATATATA
>NC_028643.1:12199564-12284844 GCF_001406875.1 Solanum pennellii | reverse complement strand
ATATATATATATATATATATATATATATGTTATGTGTATGCGAGAGGTCTATGTAAACCTCATGATCAATAGAATAGAAGTTTTAATTTTTCTTCATTTTAACCTATTAATGTAATGATATAAGCTAAGAGGTTAGTCTTAGTCCTCGATAACAATGATGACACCGATTACGTATAAGGGGTGCTCCCTAAATATGACAGTATTACTCTATGGGGTGCTCCAGTTTTGTTTGTGAAGAAGAAGGATGGGTGACTTAGAATGTTCCTCCATTATCGCCAACTCAATAAAGTCACTATTAAGAACAAGTATCCTCTCCCTAAGATTGACGACTTATTTGATCAATTCAAGGGTGAAGCTACTTTTGTAAGATTTACTTGAGATCAGGGTATCACAAACTTAGGGCGAGAGGTGAGGATATATCAAAAATGGCATTTCGGACAAGATATGATCACTATGAGTTCTTAGTAATGTCCTTTTTCTCACTAATGCCATAAGTCATTTATAGATCTCATAAATAGGGTGTTTTGAAGTTACCTTGATTCATTTGTCATGGTCTTCATTGACGACATCCTGGTATATTTGAAACATGAGGGCAACCACAGGGACTATTTGAGATTCGTGTTACAAGTGCTTAAGGAGAACCAACTATTTGTCGAGTATAGAAAATGTGAGTTTTGGTTGGGGTCGGTGGAGTGTCTTTGTCATATCATCTCTAGTGAGGGATTTGAGGTTGATACAAGGAAAACCGAGGTGGTGAAAAATTGGCCTACTCCATTGACTCCAACTGACGTTAGGAGTTTCCTGGGTCTACCGAATTATTATAGGAGGTTTATGAATGGTTTTGCCTCTATTGCATCTACTTTGACTAATTTGACCCAAAAGAGTATGAAATTTGACTGATTGAGGCATGTGAAAGGAGTTTCCAAATCTTGAAAGATAGGCTTACTTCCGCTTCATTGTTGACCTTACCGGAGGGTACCAAGGTGTTTGTGGTATATTGTGATGTATCCTGAGTGGGCTTGGGGTGTGTGATATGCAACATGGGAATGTAGTAGCCTTTGCCTCTAGGCAACTTAAGGTGAATGAGAGGAATTATCCAAATCATGATCTCGAGTTAGCGGCCGTAGTATTTGCCTTAAAATTATGGAGGCATTATTTATATGGTGTTCTTGTTGATGTGGATACCAACCACTAGAGTCTTCAATATGTGTTTACTTAGAAAGAGTTGAATCTTCGAAAAAGAAGGTGTTTGGAATTGTTAAAAGATTACGACATGAGTGTTTTTTACCACCCTGGGAAGGCCAATGTGGTTGCGGATGCTCTAAGTCATAGGACCATAGCTAGTGTGTCTCATGTATATGAGTAAAAGAAAGACCTAGTGAAAGATGTTCATAGGTTGGCTAGATTGGGTGTTAGATTGGAAGGTGCTCCTAATGGTGGTTTTATGGTCAATCATAACTCATAATCGTCTTTGGTGGTTGAGGTGAGGTCCAAACAACAACTTGATCAACTATTGATGGAGTTGAAGGGGTCAGTTATTGGTAAGCTTAATGAGTCATTCTCCTTAGGGGGGATGGTGTCTTGAGTTATCAAGGAATGTTGTATGTTGTAGATGGATTGAGAAACCGAATTTTTGAGGAAGCTCATGGTTCCTGTTATTCCATCAATCTGATTTCTACAAATATGTATCATAACCTTAGAGAAGTGTTTTGGTGGGAAGGCTTAAAGAAGGACATAGCGGAATATGTTGCAAAGTGTCCGAATTTCCAACAAGTGAAAGACGAACACCAAAAGGTAGATGGTTTTTTTCATGAAATCCAAGTTCCTACTTGGAAGTGGGAAGACATTAATATGGATTTTGTGGTAGGTTTTCATCGGGCACAAAAGCAATATGATTGCATATGGCTGGTTGTGGATAGGTTGACAAAATCTTCTCATTTTATTCCCGTCAAGTCAACTTACTCGGAGGAAGATTATGCAAGGATCTTCATAGATGAGATTGTGTGTCGCCATGGTATTCCGTTATCCGTCGTATCAGATAGGGGTGCCCAATTCACGTCTAGGTTTTAGAGGTCATTCCAAAAAGGTGAAGTTAAGCACCACTTTTCATCCCCAAACGTAAGGTCAAGCGAACGTACAATGCAAACCCTTGAGGATATGCTTCGAGCATGTATAATTGATTTTAAAGGAAATTGGGATAGACACTTGACTTTGGTTGAGTTTTCTTACAAAAATAGTTACTATTCATCTATATATATGGCTCCTTAAGAAGCCTTGTATGGTAGGAGATGTAGATCTCCAATTGGATAGTTTCAAGTGGGAGAGTCTTCACTTTTGGGTCCAGATTTGATTTATAAGAGATTGGAGAAGGTTCATATTATAAGGAATCGCTTGAAAACAGTCTATAGCTTGAGAAAGTCTTATGTCGACCATAGGAGAAGAAATTTACAGTTTGAATAAGGTGATAAACTGAATCTAAAAATTTTGCCTATGAAAGGGTTTGTGAGATTTGGCATGAAAGGGAAGTTGAGTCCTCGTTATGTGGGTCCCTAGGAAATCTTGAAAAAGATTGGTAAGGTTGCATATGAGTTGAGGTTACCTAGAGAATTGGCTTCGGTTCACTCGATGTTCAATGTTTCCATGCTTAAGAAGTGTATCGGTGATCCCGAGTGCATTCTTCCTATTGAGGGCCTAGGTGTTCAAGAGAACCTGTACTATGAGGAGGCTCCGGTTGAAATCCTTGATAGACAAGTAAAGAAGTTAAAGAACACAGAGGTGGCTTCCCTAAAGGTGTTATAGAAGAACCATCTAGTTGAGGCTGTAACATGAGAGGCCGAGGCCCACATGAAGTCTAATTACCCTCATCTTTTGATCACTAAGGTTAGTTGGTCCTACTTGTAGTGAAAAATAATGACTTTATTTGAAATTTGCCTTTATTTTTGGTGAAGTTGTGCAGAAAGGTGCATGTTACACTGAATAACAATGAATTCTATGCAAAAAATGAAAATATTACGTTTTACTTTATTTGAGTTTATGTTGTGTATTTTGGTATATTGTTCCTTCATGAATTGTATTGAGCATGTTGAAGAAAGCTTTGGCATATTGAATAAGCATGTAATGAATTATGAATTCTTATGAGTTGAAAAATGAAGATTTGAGTTGCATTATCAACAAGGTTATGTGATTATATTGATTTCGAATTTTGATTCATGTTTTGATATGTTGTTGTTTGTTGGGATGCTAGTCTTGAGTCTATTCCATCCTTCTTAATAGTTTTAGTGTTATTTGGGGACGAATGTTCCTAAGGGGGGGATAATGTAATACACCGAAAGTCTAAAGCCTAGTCTAGAGCCTCAGATGAGAGTCTAAGAGTTCTAACATTCTTTTTAAGTCAATTATATTATATATAAGTCATTTAGGAAGTTTTAGAATCAAAATGTTAAGGAACGTCCATGACGTCCAGAAACTAGTTCAAAGGGTGCTAGTGTGCCTTAGCCTATTTGACTAAGTTTTAAGAATAGGAAAACGATGAAATTTTGTGTTGATGTGTATAATACGTATTAGAGTTAGTTTATTGCTGAAACATCCGGGTACGACTCCCCAAGGACAAACTAAGGGCACTTGAAGAGGACCCTAGTAATTTGACAAAAAGTTGGCATGAGGTAGTGTCCATCAACGGACAGCAGCCCGACAAGGCGTTGGTCATCGACAGGGCGTCGATGTCTCCGTCCATGAAGACTTATCCAAATTCGTGAAGGGGATCGTTTGGCAGATATCTGACCAAAACCACAGATGTGCAGCACGGAGGCCATACTGCCTGCCGACAGACCTACAGCCCGTTAGTCAGGGTCTCGTAGGTCAGGTGTGTGTTTGGCTGTGTTGTTTTAATTAATTTATTTAATTATATAAAAGTTAGGAGATTAATTAGGGATTAGTGGGTGGTTAATTAAGTTATTTAAGTCCCTATATAAACTACCTAGGCCTAAAACCTCACGTAACTCTCATAATTTCTCAAAACCAAATTGTTCTACCTTCTCTCTTCTTTCTCTCTCCCAAAGAAACTCCATAGAAGACCAAGAAAAGGAGGGTTCTAGGTCTTAAAAGGATAAAGTTTTCAACATCAAACTTCATCAATAGTGAGGTATGTTATTCCTTCCAACTTTGAGATCTCTTTCACCAAAGGGTTTCTTCAAATTAGTTTCAAAAGTATGAAATTGAAGTGGATGTTCTTCCAATACAAAATTGATCTTGTGAATTGCTTTGTTTATGATTTTGCTTGTTGATTATTAGTATATTAACATGTATTATGATTCCATTGTACTACTTCTTGATGAATTGACCTATTTCGTAAAGATGACCTTTTCCCCTTAACCCTAGGTTGTGATCTTGAATTGAATTGTATATTATTGATACAATTGGATTGGTTAATGTGTGAATTACTATTCTATGTTGTTATTATGCCATTTATGAGTAGATTGTGATGTATTGTAATCCAAGTATGCTAGTTCTTGATTAATTAACCTAGTTTGTGAGGAAGATCATGAATTTGACTTAGGTCTCTAACCCTAGGCTATGAACTAGTGATGAATTCTTGTGTTGTGATTCAATTAACTTCATTATTATGTTGATTACTATTGTGTGATGATGTTGTTTTGAAGTATACCTTATGTTAAGATTGATAGGGTCGGCATGATGTTGAATCGAAATGTCTTGAACTATGGATTGTGAGTTGTTGGCTAAGCTGTAAATGTTATAAGGATGGTGCTAACTTACATGTGTGCCTTATATGATATGACTATGTAAATGTGCTAACCTAACATGTATGAATTGTAATGTGCCTTATATGATATGAGTATGTATATGTGCTAACCTCACATGTATGAATTGTAATGAAAGGACACTACTCATGCAATTCTTATTTAGCTATGATGACGATTAGGTATGGGACAGGACCTACGACCTACATTAAGCTATGATGATTAATAAAGAGATTAAAGACCTACATTATGCTTGATGGTAGAGTTGTCTTCATTATGTGCTCAATTATGTTCAAATGCATGTTGACTCGATTAGACTTAATATTGTTGGTCTTATAATGTATATGGTCTTGACTTAATGAATATGCCATATTTATTTGTATTGGTTCTTGAATGTGCATATGGCTTTTCAATGTAAAATGCATAATCTAATGAAATGTCCCTTTTTAGCATGATTTGCAAACCCCATTTTCTCCCCTTTCCCCCAACATTTTAGGTTCCAGACGTTGAAGGGTTGTGACGACTTTTGAAGGAAGACTTGGATTATCATTCTCTATGTTGGGTAGGTCTTCACTACTTTTAGGGCAATGCCACTTTCTAGCATTTGAGGTTTATTAGTCTTAAAGAGACTATGTTCTTTTGCTTTCATTTGAGTACTAAAGATTATATAGCCTATATGTGACCTTTATTGTATTGATGTATGGGCTATGCCCAATTATTATACTCTTCTTATAAGGTTATGAGATGGGAGATCCATTTTGAGACTATGTTATATCTTATATATATTTATGTGAAATAAAAATAGCAGACGATGTAATCTTCTTATACGAAGCGTCTAGGTATACTCGATATGACTATATTATGTCTATGTAAACCTAATTATAGATTTACCACATTTTAACCTACGAATATAATGATTTATGTTAAGAGAAAAGTCTTAGTCCTTGATGAGGACGACGATGCCGGTTACATTTAGGGGGCGCTCCCTAGAATGTGACACTTCAAGCCATGAGAGATGGAGAATTATGGTTAGATTTCATCAAATTGGCTCAAGCTATTACTACTCAAGCCCAAGCCGTAGCTACTCTAGCTCAAGCCATGACGACTCAAGCAAACCAGAAAGTTGGACCCTGTGTGAACCAAAATGCTAGTACCATGGCTTCTCGCTTGAGATACATCACAAGGATGAAACCTCCAATGTTCTTTGGGTGTAAGGTGAATGAATATCCCAAAGACTTTCTTTATGAGGTCTAAAAGATATTGTATGCCATGGAAGTAAGTTCAAACGACAAGGCCGAGCTAGCCACATATCAACTCAAGGATGTTGCTCAAACTTGGTATACTCAATGGAAGGAAAATAGGTCTTTGATAGAGGGTCCTATAAGTTAGGATGTCTTTAGGAGGACATTTCTTAATAGGTTCTTACCGAGCAAGAAAAGAGAGGCAAAACTGGAAGTGTTCATCAACCTTTGTCTAGGAGGTATGAGTGTCCAAGAATACTCTTTGAAATTCACTAAATTGTATAAATATGCCCCTTCTTTGGTGTTCAATCCTAAAGATGAAATGAGTCGTTTTGTGATGAATGTGTCCACTGATCTTTTGGAAGAGTGTCATTTGGCGATGCTTCATGACAACATGGACATTTCTCGTTTGATGGTGTATGCTCATCAAGTTCAAGAGAGTAGGGTGAAGAGGTAGAATAGGTATGGTAAGAGGGAAAGGTCTTATGAAGGAGGTACTTCTAAGGATAAGATGGAAATTAAAGACAAGCCTAAGTTCAAGAAGAGGTTCTCCAACAAAGTTCCTTCTATATTATCACATCCGGGGAGCACCCCCTAGACGTAACTAGCGTCATCGTCCTCATCGAGGACTAAGACTAGACTCTTAACTTACATCATTATATTCATAGGTTAAAAATGCGGAAAATTTAAAACTTTTTAATTACTTGTACATTGAGGTTTACATAGACCTCTCGCTTACACATAATTTATATTTAGGGAGTTTACTTAGACTCCTCACAATAAGAAGCACTACGTAGGCTCCTACTTTTATTTCACATACATAGTATAGGAACATAATCACATAGGAAGTCTATAATATGTCTAATGTTAGAACCATCTAAAACGAATACAACAATTTGGGCTTAACCCATACATCATTACAACAAAGAGCCTCATCTAGGCTTATATAACAATCGTTTATAAATGAAAAGGAATGAACTAGAAGCCTTATAACTAGAACAACATCAATATCTTGATAGCGGCATCGTCCTCAGAAGGTGAGGACCTACCGAACACTTGGGGAATATCAAAATATTCTTCTAAGGCCTTCTATAAGCTCAACGGCCGGACCCTACATTTTTTAGTAAACATAGAACATAGGTTAGTACACACTTGTACTAAGTATGAGTATATGAACATAAAACAATTGAAGTCATGCTAAACAGGACATTTGTTCAAAAATGCTAATTTACTTTGAAAAGCCTCATCCCATATAATTTAATGAACAGATAACTGTTAAGTCAAGACCATATACAACATACGACCAACATCATCAAGTATGGTCAAGTCAAGTATATAAGAAATCATAAGATCATAATATAATTAAGACCCTTACCCATAACCCATCATTTAGCCTACAAATGCGATGAAAAAGTGAATCCCTATAACCCTACTCAAACAAGTAAGTTATACAAAGGGCTATAAGTAAGGCCTAACTTCACATAACAAAACATCAAGAGTAACCTTCCTCATACTTTAGCAATATATACCAACAACATGTTCATAAGTGCAACTAACATCATGTAGAATCAATAACATGTAAAGTATGTCAACATAGAAATAATAGTCACTTTATAAGAGCAAAAGAACATAAGAACAACCTTCTAAGGCTTATATCAAGGCAAACTAGTGCAAGGCATAGGTAGAGTCCCATACCCCTACCTAGGATAAGTCAAACCTCTTAAGTCGCCCTAGTTAGTGTTTGCTTCATTACTTCATTTTTCTTTTGGGAACACTTCCCTTAATCGACATAGATCACAAGAGCTAAGTGTGGAATCAAGTGTTGTAAAATCTTACACCGATGGAAGGTGGTCTACCGACCAAAGTAGTACAAAACATGAACATAGCATCTATATGGATCCACTAGCTAGTATTCCTTTGTTGGAAACATAGTTTATGGAGTTTGGGGGTTGTCATGGAATCATTACTCTATGCCATTTTCGGACTATGAGGCTTTCCACTCCGTGAGAACCATGGTGTACCTAAACTTCCTTCCTTTGGAAGATTCCACCCCTCAACTTTAGATGTTCACTCGATGCTAAGCTAGATTCCCTTTTAAAATGTCTTTAAGCCTTTATTAAATATCATAGCTTAATTTAGGTCATTGGGTATAATCTTTTGTATAGTCTTTATCATTAGCTCATTAGGAATTTCGTGAGAATATCCTTTCATGGTAAACCTCATAAGAGATTTGCATAACATCATCATTATGTCATTATAAGAAACATATGTTCTTCATAACCAACATTTTATGATTTCATCTTGAACATAATCTCACAATCACATAGTCAAGACATTTTAATTCAACATCATACCAAAACCTACTTAGGCTAATCACAAGTCATTCTTTAATTAAACTAAATCATCAATTACAAACCATCATAATTGAAGTAAAGGTTAGGATCATAAAGACTTACTCAATCTCCTTCGATGTACATCATTATTGTCTTACCATCAACCAACCAATAACATCCAACAATAGGTGTGGTAACATCAATCAGTAGTAATTAACACAAAAACAAGGCTAATTGCATCATCACTATCCAATTATTATCAATTCATAACCTAGGGTTAGGGAAAATAGGGTTCATCATGAATTCATCAAGAATTATATGCAATCCCGACAATACCTTACCCTAGTCAATTCATACATGAATTAGAATAGATAAAACAAGTCTAATGATCAATTCATACTTTATTTCCCATCAATTACAATCAAGATCCATTATTTGGCTAATTTAAACAATAGGTCATGATCTACATGAAGTTGAATCAATTAACATAAATTAACCAACAATATACACTTAATTAGTCATACGCAATCACAATTTATCATCAATTTGAAGTTTAGAAGAAAACCCGTTAGAATTGGAAAACCCCATGGAATTGGGTGATTTAGAATTCAACTTTGAAAGGACCTCTTGGGGAAAATAATCCCAAGAGTGAAGAACCCATACCTTAATGAATATTAATCAATGAAATTCAAGTGAAATCCTAGAGAAATTGGTATTCTTCTTCAAGCTTTCTTATTCCTTCAATGGAGGTTGAATAGAGAGAGAAAGTAGAGATAGGTGATTATTTTTGAATTTTGATTTGGGGATTTGATTTGAGTAAGTGAATGTGATGTAAAACTGATTTAAAATTAATATATAGACCTCCTATGAAATATTGAAAAGACCCCTCATTTAAGTTGACCCTTGAATTAAAAATTTCAGATTTTCGTCGGGGAATAAGTCATCGATGCAGAGCTGCTCCCGCAAGATTTTCAAAATTATTTTTCGAGAAAGTGGATTATGACACCTTCCCACGATGCATACTTTAAATTTGAACAAGGTCCATCCAAGTACGCCATGCGGACTTGTTTCTCCTATGTGTAATTTGGCTGCTTCCTTGGCATCTTGCCAAGCCAAGTTTGGGGTCCTTTCGTGGACCCCTAGGACGACCCATGGGGAGTCGGACCTAGACTTCTTCACTCTATATACTATGTTTTACCTATTTATAGTAATTTAACAATTTTAAGACCTCATACAACACCTCTAAACCTTCCCAAAACGGAAGGATGTTTCACTAGTTAAATTAGACTAGCTTCCGGACGTCATGGACGTTTCTTGATGTCTTAACTCCAAAACTTCCTACATGGTTTATTAACATTATTTTAGGCCTTATGAAAGTGTTAATAAACTTATATAAACATGTTAGGCTCTAGTTAAGGCCATTGAAATTCGGAGTGTCACATTCCCCCCCTCACGCTAGGAACATTCGTCCTCGAATGACACTAAAATCTTTTGAAAGAAAGGGATAGACTCAATACTAGCAGCCCAACCAACAAGATGCATATTATGAGTCACAACTCATAGGAGTACTCCACAACTCCATTCAACACATATCAACAACATTACACATAGCAACTCAAGTCACTACATATAAAAGCTCAACATTTCATAATACATTATGATGAACTACCTTTTCAACATCAACATGAGCTGAAAATGACTTTAAAGAGTTACCCTGCTATTCTTCTCATGACAACATCAAAAGACCAAAATCTCAAGAAGAAAAAACATATATTTCATATAAGTGCTAGTTAACCCAAAAAGCCTCTTTTATAGTAATTTTATTTTGACATTTAACTTTACCAAATATGCACATACTCAAAAACAAGAAAAAATTCAATTTATTCATTATTTTCATTATTAATAGGAAAAACTAACCTTTATTAGAAAAGAGATGAGGATAATGGGACTTCATGTCGTCCTCGGTCTCCCATGTTGCTCCCTCAACTAGGTGGTTTCGCCATAACACTTTTTTTAAAGAGGCCACCTCTTTGTTCCTCAATCTCTTCACTTGACGATCAAGGATTTCCACCGGAAAGTCCTCATAGGAGAGATTCACTTTCACACCAAGACCTTCAATAGGAAGAATGGACTCGGGGTTACCAATGCACTTCTTAAGTATGGATACATGGAAAACCGAATGAATCGAAGATAATTCACTAGGGAGTTTTAAGTCATATGCAACCTTGCCAACCCTTTGCAAAATTTTATAAGGACCTATATAACGAGGACTCAACTTCCCATTCTTACGAAATCTCAGTACTCCTTTCATGGGTGAAATTTTCGAATACACCTTATCACCTTCTTCAAATTCAAGGTCTCTTCTCCTATGATCTACTTAAGGCTTTCGCAAACTATAGTGTGTTTGCAAATAGTTCCTTTTGACATAAACTTTCTCTAAGGACTTATAGATCAATTCTGGACCAAGAAGCGAAGACTCGCAAACCTCAAACCATACAATAGGAGATCTACACCTCCTACCATACAAAGCTTCAAAAGGAGCCATAGGTATGGATGAATTTAAACTATTATTATATGAGAACTCCACCAAAGGCAAGTGCTCATCCCAAATTCCCTTGATGTCAATGATACAAGATCTAAACATATCTTCAAGAGTTTGAAGGGTACGTTCCCTTTGATCATCCGTTTGGGGATGACAAGCGGTGCTTAACTTCACTTGAGTACCCAAACTATTTGAAATGACCTCAAAAACCCAGATGTGAATTGCGGACCTCTATTTGATATGATGGACAAAGGAACCCCATGAAGACTCACTATCTTCTCAATAGAGATTCTTGCATAATCTCCGCCTAATAAGTGGACTTAACGAGAATAAAATGAGCGGACTTCATCAATCTATCCACCACCATCCATATAGAATCATATTGCCTTCTAGTCCAAGGCAATGTAACTACTAAATCCATGTTAACATCTTCCCACTTCCAAGTAGGAACTTGGATTTCTTACAGTACACCACCCAACTTTTGGTGATCGGCTTTCACTTGTTGGCAATTGGGACACATTGCAACAAATTCCGCGATGTCCATTCTTAAGCCATCCGACTAAAACACTTCTCTGAGATCACAATACATCTTAGTAGAACCCAGATAAATAGAGTAACGGCCTTCATGAGCTTCCTTAAGATTCTGATTTCTCAAATCATCGAGATTGGGCACAAAGAATCTCGCTTGGACCCTAAGAACATCATTCCCTTATAGGAGAACGACTCACTCATTTTTTGAAGAACCGATTCTTTCGACTCCATCAATAACGGATGAAGGTGTTGCTTAGACTTCACCTCAACTACCAAAGACGACTCAGAGTTATAATGTACCACAACACCACCGTTAGGAGAATCTTCCAATCTAACACCCAAACGAGCCAACATATGAACATCTTTCACTAGGTTTCTCTTGACTTCTTCCACATGGACAAACTTCCAATGGACAAACGACCTAAAGCGTCCCCTACCACATTATCCTTGCCTGGGTGATAGAGAACACTCATGTCGTAGTCTTTCGACAACTTTAACCATCTCTTTTGCTAGCGATTCAACTCCTTTTTAGTGAATACGTATTCAAGACTTTTATGATCTTTATACACATCAACATGAACCCCATAGAGATAATGCCTCCATATTTTCAAGGTAAATACCATGGCCGCTAACTCAAGGTCATGAGTCGGATAATTCTTATCATAAATCTGAAGTTTCCTAGAAGCATAGGATATAACTTTACCATGTTGCATAATAACACACCCCAACCCAACTCGATATGCATCAAAATAAAGAACGAAGCCTTTAGTACCCTCCAGTAAAGTCAACACCGGAGCGGAGGTAAGCCTATTTTTCAACACTTGGAAGCTTCTCTCATATTCTTCCGACCATTCAAATTTCATATTTTTTTGAGTCAAGGTTGTCTAAGGGGAATCAGTGGATGCAAACCCTTTGAAAAACCTTCTACAATAACCGGCTAAGGCCTAACAAACTCGTAATATCCGAGCCAAAGGGTTAGGACAATTTTTTACTACCTCAGTTTTCCTCGAATAAACCTCAACACCCTCACTAGAAATCATATGACAAAGAAACGCTAGTCACCTAAACAAAAATTCACACTTGCTACATTTGGCAAACAGTTTATGGTCCTTAAGAATTTGCGAAAAAAAAACCTCAAATTCCTCATATGATCACCCTCACTCTTCGAAAACACTAATATATCATCAATAAAGATAGTCATGAATGCATCAAGATAGTTTCGGAACACCTTATCATGAGATCCATCAATGTCGTCGGGGCGTTAGTTAATCCAAACGATATCACTAGGAACTCACAATGATCATATCTAGTTTCAAAAGCCGTCTTCGTAATATCTTCATCTCTCACCCTAAGTTGGTGATATCCCAATCTCAACTCGATCTTTGAAAAGTAACTCGCACCTTGGAGTTGATAAAATAAATCATCAATCTGAGGGATAGGATACTTGTTCTTTACTGTGACATTGTTGAGTTGACGGTAATTGATACACATCCTAAGGGACCCATCCTTCTTATTCACAAATAAATTGGAGCACCCCATGGAGAAATATTAGGCCGAATGAAACCCTTGACTAGTAAATCTTTGTGTTGAACCTTCAACTCTTTCAATTCAGCCAGAGTCATCCTCTATGAAGAAATTGAAATGGGATTTGTATCCGGTAATAAGTCGATACCAAAATCAATTTACCTTTGAGAGGAACACTGGAATATCATTAAGAAAGACCTCCAGAAATTCCCGTACTACGAGGACCGACTCAATGGGAGGAATTTCGAAGTCTAGATCTTTGACTCTTACCATACGGTATAAACATCCTTTAAAGATCATCTTACAAGCCTTTAGACAACAAATGATACGACCTATAGGAATAGAATTTCCCCCTTTCAATTCTAAAATGGGTTCATTAGGAAAGTTAAACTTCATCACCCTTGTTCTACAATCTATGGAAGCGAAACAAGCATGCAACCAGTCCATCCCCAAAATGACATCAAAATCAACCATATCAAGTTCTACTAATTCAATATGAGTAACTTTATTGGGAAACATTATAGGACAATTTCTATATACTCAATTAGCAACAACTGAATCACCCACCGGGGTAGACACCATAAAAAGTTCATTTAAGGTATCGGGCAAACCGTCATACTTTTTAGCTACTAAAGGAGTAACGAATGACAATGTAGCACTAGGATCAAGTAAAGCATATACATCAATAGAGAGAACTTTTAACATACCGGTCACCACATTGAGTGAAGTCTCTTGCTCACCCCTAGAGATTAGAACATAAAAGTGTTTCTTCTTTAGAGGATCCAAATTATGTCACACCCGGAATCTAGACCCCGGATGAGACCGGCGTCGTTAACCTCTCAGAGGTCACAGACAAGCCTTTTCTTAGATTTCATCATAATTATATAGTTAAATTTGTGGAAAATTTAAAAATTTCAAATACTTAATGAAGATTACTTAGACTTTATATAATTACTGCATAAGAGTGATATACTGATAAGCTCAAACTAAACAACCATCTATCAATAAAGTAAACAATTGAAATAAGGAATCATAATATTAATAATAGTTTGCAAAACCGACCTTAATATAAATGCTTCCACAAATATTTGAAATGAAACTCTAGGGACAACATCCACTAGCTATGTCTAATGTACTAAAGATAGAATAATTAACGTAGGCATCCTCAAACTCAAGAGGACCTACCAAAGTCTAGAGATCGCTAAACCAAACCGCTTCAATGAATCTTCAATCTTCTATTTGACCTGCGCCTATAAAAATAATAATAGTATATGGGTTAGTACACACCTTTACTAAGTATGGGTGTAGGCACATAAACACATAAGGACTATGCATCATAAAGGAAAGCTCTTCCTATAGCAACATGCCATTTTTTGAAAGCGAACTCACTTTACTTTCCTAATTCATTATTTATGACTCATGCTATGAATATGACATATTTTCATTCATTTAAATCACACAAATAATTTTCTATATGAACATAAGACCTTGAAATCATGAACATAACTTTAGAACAACTCGAGCAAAAGTTAATGGTTTTGCTCCATTAGGTCGAGATCTTCTTCTTTCATGCCTTAGTTTATTTTTCAGTCTTTTCCTACTTGTTGTTGTGTAGTTCAATGATCTCCTTTGATCCTATGTTTTACTTACAAGTGCAATGATTCCTTTAGTCCATACCTACAATGAATCATGTAAGTAATCGAAAAGACCAAGGAAATGATTTGGCTACTCTACTCACAAGTTATTTCTTCCATTCTTGTTAAATTGGGCATGAAGTCTTTATAAGACAATCTTTATTGACTATGCCCATTATTTGATCATTTTGGTTGGTATAAAGTTGCAAGGGCACATATCTTCATATTATTGGCTATGCCTATTATTTGATTATTTGCATAATATAAGAAGTCATTATAAGCCAATCTTTATTGGCTATGCCCATAACATGTTAAAACTTCATTCTTATCAAATACTGATGATTGATATTCTTAAGCTTTTGCTTTCTTAGTTCACTTTGTACTTACATGTATTCTTTTTTCTTTCTTACTTTCTTAAAGAAATCTTTACCATTAAGATCATGTGAGCTAACATTAAATCCAGTGTCTACCCCACACCAAAAATAGGTGGTTCAGCGATCAAAGTGAACCTAGATCATGTGAGTTAACATGAAATCTAGTGTCTGCCCCACATTGAAAAGGGGTGGTTTACCGGCTAAAGTGAAACCAAGTACAGTGTCTTCCCCACACCGAAAAGAGGTGGTTCACGGCTTAAGTTAAATCGAATACTTTCTTTGAGCATTAACCGACATAGATCATGTGAGCCAAACATGAAATCTAGTGTCTGCCCACACTGAAAACGGGTGGTCACCTGCCAAAGTGAAACCGAATACTACCTAGGTCTCTTAGGTTGAATCCACTGGCTAGATCCTATGCTGACAATATAGTTCAAAGACTAGGAGATTTCAGAGACTACCTATCCACCTTGGTGGTGGCTTCATCTCATGAGGCTTATATGTGCTTGCACAAGCTCATTGCTAGTTTATCGGTACTTTTCTCAAGTTCTTATACTTATTAAATTTTAGAGTTGACTCATACATTATGGAAGCTTGCTTCTAATATGAGGTGTGCTTAATTAAATGATAACTTGTCATCCCTTTCTTTACTTTATGAACGTGAACTTAAAACTTACATTATCATCATGTTGTTAATGAGACATGTCTCACGATTTCTAACACGCTTTTATGTGAGTATCTTTAACATTATCGTTTTGGTGCAAGTGAGAATTGTCTCACTTCCTTTAACACCCCATACTGGTCAATTTGATAACTTATAAGCTTTTAGTTATGTCATTACTTACCTTATCTTGCACAATGTCATTTGGTAGTCTTATAGCATTCTTTATGAAAGTTATAAACTTATTCAATGTACTACTATTTTCATAGTTCATTTGGATAGGGTATGTTGGGACTTGTCCCAATAATTGGCATACCCTTGGTTATAAATTCATTGAGTTACATTGATCATGCTTAATTTGGTTTAACTTAGTCATTAGCCAATTTTTATATCATTTATTTGAAATAACATTGTAAGCCAATTTATCGGCATAAGCAAAACTTTCACAAAACATTGTCATGATATTATAATGGAAGCTTTCTTCAATTAACTTCATGCATATACTATAATGATCTCAGCTTTTTAAAAAAGCCAACTTTCAACATTTGTTTTGATTAGATCATAAGAACAATCCAGTACTTAGTTTTGCTGATATAATAAGTTAATTTGGCCTTGAAGATTCATTAACTAGTTTTGATTCTCATTCTTATTTCTTCTTGGAAACATTGCATTACAAACACTTACAAACATATGTACTACAAAACACAATTAGTAATCGAAATCTTCATCCCTTTCAACAGTAAATTGAATTTCATAAACAACTTATAACAATATTTTTTTATCGAACACAATTGGACATTTATTATATGGATCTATCGTATTGGTCTTATTTGACAATATTAAATCATAGAAACCTACACATAATGATCAGTTAGCACCACATGCCAACAACATGCTCGAGATTTTGCATTATACATACTACTAGAATTAGAAATAGGGAGAACTAGGGAGATTGACATTCATTTTATTGAGAAGAACCCTAATTTCATTTTCTTGAATTCAAAATGTTTGAAAAGCCTCATGGAGAAAGGAATCCAAGAGAGTAAACCCATACCTTACTGTAGAATTGAATCTACGAATTTCACGTTGTACTTTACATGAAAAATCTTGAAGAATAGCCTTGAAATCGCCTAAGAGGTTTTCTGTTTTTCTCCCGCTTGTTCAATGTTTTTTTTAGTTGTAGGTTTTCTAGTGATTGAACGTGAGTGTAAATCTTATGAACTGATATTGACTAATTCAACTTAGGCTGATTAAGTTGATTAAATAAATCAATTAGCTAATTACCAAAACACCTCCCTAAATTGACTAAAAATAGGAGAAAATTTAACTTAGCCAAATCTGGAAATTTTCTAAGGGTTTCCGCTAAGACCATGATTTTTAATTAATTAATTTAGTTGCTAATTTAATTAATTAGGTGACTTAGGGTAATTATTAAAGTATCCATAAATAATTAGGAACCCCTTTGGACTATCCTAGGTTAGGTACTAGGACGTTTCTTGAGTTAGTTACTAGGCTATCACCTGATTAGGTCTTATGTTGTCGGGTGCACTAGTTAGTTAATTTCGGTTAGTCCAAGGTTAGTTAGCTAATTAGGTAAGTTAGTTAGATCCTAGAGTTTGATAGGAAGATAGGCCCCACATGGCTTGAGACGTCCGCGCGCCTGCCCCCCAACTGCCCTAACCGAATTTGGTTGGGCTTGTCCCTTGGCCAGTTAGCACATGTGCTTGCACATGTGTTGCTGATCATTTTTTGTTGTCCCAAGGATCCTTACTATATTTTTGGGCACTTCTTACTCTACATGATTATTTTAACTGCTCATGTGCTATGGTACCTAGAATAGACACTTGGATGCCTCGTACCCAATTTGTGAGTTAAGGAATTAAGCATTTTAGTTTAGGGTCTTCATTGTAGGTACATTTCCTAAAGAAGCTTGAATAGGGGCATTTGAACATCAAAGTATATTTTAATACATAGAAATTGGCTAACACCCTTAAGCCAATATTTTCTAATATGCCCAATATTACTCAATATTGGGCTTTGGAATACCTATGTACCCCAATATCTATTCTTAAAACATAATAGACTCTTAACTGGACGAGTACATTTTCTGGAATGTTACATTATCCCCCCTTAGGAACATTTGTCCCGGAATGACACTACACATCATTTTAAAGAAAGAGGGTATTTTTGAAAACACATCAACATACTTGAAACTTTATCTTTGTGAATATCTGATTTACAACTTACTCTGGATGATGCATGTCATTCAATCCTACTTAAACTCAATGCACATCACAACTCATGCAACACAAAAATCATGTCAACGCAATACAAAAACAGCAACATAAATGCAAGCATGAACTCATATTAACTCATATAGTGCAAGTATACAACACACAGTTATGGACTTAAAACACCAAAACGGACTAATGCACTAAAATTTAGAGTTTCGTAAAAAAAAGTCGGGCTTAGAAAAAATATATCTAACCTCAAGAACTAAAGAAGTGAGGGTAACAGGATCTCATATCGGCCTCGGCCTCCCGTGTTGCTCCCTCACAGGATCTCATATCGGCCTCGGCCTCCCGTGTTGCTCCCTCAACAAGGTGGTTCCTCAATAACACTTTTACGGTGGGAACCTCCTTATTCCTCTACCACTTTACTTGGCGATCTAAAATTTCAACAGGAACCTCTTCGTAAGAAAGGTTTTCATCAACTTCTAACCCCTCAATAGGCAGAATGGATGCTGGATCGCCTAGATACTTTTAAGCATCGAAACATGAAATACTGGATAAACAGAAGCCAAGTCATTTGGTAATTTCACTTCATACAACATTCCCTACTCGCTGTAAGATCTCATAAGGACCTATATACCACGGACTGAACTTCCATTTCTTACCAAACCTCATCACCCTTTCATGGGTGATACCTTCAGGTAAACTTGATCACCTACCTCAAATTCAAGAGCTCTCTTCCTATTATCAGCATAGGATTTTTGACGACTGTAAGAAGTAGCAAATATATCACTGATCATTCTCACCATTTCAACAACCTCATGTATGATCTCAAGTACAAGGATGGAAGACTCTCCTATCTCAAATCACCCAACTGGAGACCTACAGCTCCTGCCATAGTGCTTCAAAAGGTGTCATCCCAATACTGGAATAGTAGCTATTATTATATGAGAACTCAATTAGTGGCAAGTGATCATCCCAACTCCTTTTGAAGTCAATAACACATGCTCTCAGCATTTCTTCAAGGGTCTGAATGGCACGCTCTGCTTGTCCATCCGTCTGCGGATGAAACGCAAAAACTGAGCTTCACCTGTGTACCCAAGCTTTTTGGAAAGATCTCCAAAAGTGAGAAGTGAACTGGGATCCCTGTCCGAAATGATAGATAAAAGAATCCCATGCCACCTCACTATCTCATCAATATACAGCTTAACTTAATCTTTGGCTCTACAAGTCGACTTCACAGGTATGAAGTGAGAAGACTTAGTCATTCTATTAACAATGACAGAAATGGAATCATGAAGTCTCCTGGTCCTGGGAACACCAACAGCAAAATCCATATAAATAGCCTCCCACTTCCACGTTGGTATCTCAATCGACTGGCTAAGACCTCTAGGCTTAAGGTGTTCGGTCTTAACCTGTTGGCAACTGGGGCACTCCTTCACAAACTTAGAAATATCTCGCTTCATAACTTGCCACCAATAGATCACCTTGAGATCATGATAAATCTTGGTGGAAACTGGATAAATATAATATCTGGAGCCATGATCCTCTGCAGTATTATTAGTTCTCAGATTATTAATATTGGGCACACAAAATCTGCCCTTGTATCTAAGCACACCATCTTCCCTTAGGGAGAATGATTTATTCAGCATACTCAACACTGAGTCTTTCAACTCCAAGAGCATTGGGTCGAGATGTTGCTTATCTTTAGCATCTATAATAAATTAGGATTCAGAACTGGAATGAACTGAAACACCCCCACTAAGTGTATCAACCAGCCGTACACCTTACCTAGCCAATTGATGTACCTCTTTAACCAGCTCTTTCCTCTCATCATCAATATGAGACACACTGCCCATGCTCAATTGGCTCAATGCATCAGCCACTACATTAGCTTTACCTGGGTGATAGTGGACACTCATGTCATAATCCTTGAGCAACTCTAGCAATCTTCTGTGATTAAGATTCAATTCTCTCTGTGAAAAAACATACTTAAGACTTTTATGGTCAGTAAATTCATAAAAATGTAGACCATATAAGAAATGTCTCTAAAGTTTTAACGCAAATACCATAACATCTAACTCAAGATCATGAGAAGGGTAATTCTTCTCGTGGATTTTCAACTATCTTGATGGATATGCAATCACCTTGCCATCCTACAAAAGAACACATCCCAAACATACTCAGGAAGTATCACATTATACCACATACCTTACACCACTCCTCGGCAAAGTGATAATGAGGGCTGAAGTGTGTCGGTCTTTGAGCTTTTAGAAGCTCTTTTCACAAGTTTCAGACCACTCAATCTTCATCTTTTTCTTTGTTAAAGCTTTCATTGGAGCAGAAGTAGAGGAAAATCCCTCAACAAACCAGCGATAGTAATTAGCCAAACCCAAGAAACTCAGCATATCTGTAGAAGTGAGGGGTCTCGTCCAATTCTTTACTACCTCAATCTTTTTTGGATCAACCTCTACACTATGGTCGGACATAACATGACCAAGGAAGGTCACTGATCTCAGCCAAAACTCATATTTGGTGAATTTTGCATACAACTGATGTTCCCTAAGAACATGCAATGTCATTGTCAAATGTTGTTCATGCTCTTTTCTGGTCTTAGAGTATATGAGGATGTAATCTATGAATAATATGACAAAAGAATCAAGGTACTCATGGAAGACCCTATTCATATGGTCCATAAATGTGGTTGGTGCGTTAGTGACACCAAGTGACATGAAAAGAAACTCGTAATGACAATACCTAGTATGGAAGGCAGTCTTAGGAATGTCCTCTTGTATTACTCTAAGATGTTGATACCCTGACCGGAGATCTATTTTAGAAAAGAAACTTGAACCTTGGAGCTGATCAAATAGATCATCTATTCTGGGAAGAGGGTATTTGTTCTTTATAGTGACTTTGTTGAGTTGCTGATAATCGATACACATTCTAAGAGTTCCATTCTTTTTCTTAAGGAACAACACTGGAGCACAAAATGGGGATATGCTCGGCTGGATGAAACCATTATTAAGTAGACCTTTTAACTGCAACTTCAACTCTTTGAGTTCAGCTGGAGCCATTCTATAGGTAGAAATGGAAATTGGTTTGGTGTTGGGATATAAGTCAACACCAAAATCAATTTCGCTTTCAGGAGTAATTCCTGGTAAATCCTTCAGAAAGACGTCTTGAAACTCATTCACTATGAACATAGAGTCTATGGAAGGAACCTTATGCTCTAAGACATTGACTCTGACTAAGTGGTATCAATACCCCTTAGATAACATCTTGTTGGATTTTAGATTGGAAATTATTTGGCTTGTGGGATTTAAACCACGGGAACACCCTCTCTAGTTGCCTGGGTTGTGATAGAAGGTGCCTGAGTAGTGATGTTTTGGGACATCTGAACTAGTTCTTATCTCACTTCTCCATGCGTCAACGCAGCTGGTTGATAGGCACTTCTACTCCAGCAGCTGGGGATTGAGGAGGAGCTTTGTTTCCTCAAGCAGTTAGTTCTTCAACTCTTCTACCTGCGTTTCTCCTTGTGTTTATTGTTCTACACACACACACACAAGAAGGAAGTTAGATGCTAGAATGACACAAAATGTCAAAACTCTACACAACACGATAAAGAGTAGAAAAGGGGAAGATTCTTAACATCACTTAGTCTCTAAGTTGTGATTGTGGTGCACTTCATAACCATAAGTTAGAAACAACGCAACGTGGTTGTTTTGAGCATTAGTTCCTAGGTAATTAAACCTGATGCTCTGATACCAAGTTTGTCACACCCGAAATCTAGACCCCGGATGAGACCGGCGTCGTTAACCTCTCAGAGGTTGCAGACAAGCCTCTTCTTAGCTTTCATCACAATCATACAGTTAAATTTTTAGAAAATTCAAAACTTTTCAATACTTATTGAAGTGTACTTAGACTTCATACAATTACTGCATAAGAGTGATATACTGATAAGCTCAAACTAAACAACCATCTATCAATAGAGTAAACAATTGAAACAAAGACTCATAATATTAATAATAGTTTGCCAAAATGGCGTTAATATAAACGCTTGAACAAATTTTTGAAATAAACTCTAGCGACAACATCCAATAGCTATGCCTAATCTACTAAATCTAGAATAATAAATGTATGCATCCTCGAACTCAAGAGGACATACAAAAGTCAGGAGATCGCTAATCCAAACCGCTTCAACGAATCTTCAATCTTCTCTCGGAGCTGCGCCTGTAAAAATAATAATAGTATATGGGTTATTACACAGTTTTACTAAGAATGGGTGTATGCACATAAACACACAAGGACTATGCATGACAATGGAAAGCTCTTCCTATAGTAACATGCGATTTCTGGAAAGCGAAGTCACTTTACTTTCCTAATTCGATATTTATGAATCATGCTATGAATATGACATGTTTTCATGCATTTAAAGCACACAACTAATTTTTATATGAACATACGACCTTGTAATCATGAACATAATTTTAGAACAACTCGAGCAAAATTTAATTTTTTTGCTCCCTTAGGGCGAGAGCTTCTTCTCCCATGCCTTAGTTTATTTTTTCAGTCTTTTTCTTCTTATTATTGTATAGTTCAATGATCTCCTTTGATCCTATGGTTTAATTACAAGTGCAATGATTCATTGTAGTTCATACCTACAATGAATGAATTAAGTAATCCAAAAGACTAAGGAAATAATTTGGCTACTCTACTCACAAGTTATTTCTTCCATTCTTGTTAAATTGGGATGAAGTCTTTATAAGCCAATATCTATTGGATATGCCAATTATTTGATCATTTTGGATAATATAAAGTTGCTGGGGCACATATATTCATATTATTGGCTATACCCATTATTTGATCATTTGAATAATATAAGAAGTTATTATAAGCCAATCTTTATTGGCTATGCCCATAACTTTTTAAAACTTCATTCTTATCAAACACTGATGATTGATATTCTTAAGCTCTTGATTTCTTCATTCACTTTGAACTTACATTTCTTCTTCTCTCTTTCTTACTTTCTTAAAGAAATTTTTAGCATTAGGATCATGTGAGCTAACATGAAATCCAGTGTCTGCCTCACACCGAAAATGGGTGGTTCAACAATCAAATTGAACCTAGATCATGTGAGTTAACATGAAATTATGTGTCTGCCCCACACTAAAAAGGGGTGGTTCACTGGCTAAAGTAAAGCCAAGTCCAGTGTCTTCCCCACACCGAAAAGAGGTGGTTCACGTCTAAAGTGAAACCGAATATTTTACTTGAGCATTAACCGACATAGATCATGTGAGCTAAACATGAAATCGAGTGTCTGCCCCACACTGAAAATGGGTGGTTTACCTGAAAAAGTGAAACCGAATACTACCTAGCGCTATTAGGTGGAATCCACTGGCTAGTTCCTATGCTGTCAACATAGTTCAAAGACTAGGAGTTTTCGGAGACTACTTAACCACCTTTTTGGTAGACTCATCTCATGAGGATTATATGTTCTTGCACAAGCTTATTTCTAGTTTATCGGTGCTTTGCTTTATTTCTTATACTTTTTAACTTTTAGAGTTGAATCATACATTATGGAAGCTTGCTTCTAATATGAGGTATGCTTAACTCAATGGATGACTTGTAATCCCTTTCTTTACTTGATGAATGTGAAATTAAAACTTACTATATCATCATGGTGTTAATGAGACTTGTCTCACGATATCTAACACCCTCTTATGTGAGTATCTTTAACATTATCGTTTAGTTGCAAGTGAGACTTGTCTCACTTCCTTTAACACCCCATTCTGGTCAATTTCATAATTCATAAGCTTTTAGTTATGTCATTACTCACCTTATCTTGCACAATGTCATTTGGTAGCCTTATACCATTCTTTATGAAAGTTATAAACTTATTCAATTTACTACTATATTCATAGTTTATTTAGATAGGGTATATTGGGACTTGTCCCAATAATTGGCATACCCATGGTTATGAATTCATTAGGTTACATTGGTCATGCTTAATGTGGTATAACTTAGTCATTAGCCAATTTTTATATCATATTTTGGAAATAACATTGTAAGCCAATTTATTGGCATAAGCCAAACTTTCACTAAACATTGTCATGATATTATCATGGAAACTTTGTTCAATTAACTTCATGTATATACTATAATGATCTTATCATTTTGATTAAGCCAAGTTTTAACATTTTTTTTGATTAGATCATAAGAACAATTCAGATCTTAGTTTGGCCAAGCTAATAAGCTAATTTGGCCTTGAAGATTCATTAACTACTTTTGATTCTCATTCTTATTTCCTCTTGGAAAAATTGCATTCCAAACACTTACAAACATATATACTGCAAAACAGAACCAGTAATCGAAATCTTCATCCCTTTCAACAGTAAATTGGATTTCATGAACATTTTATAACAATTTCATCCTCTCGAACACAATCGGGCATTTATTATATGGATTTAACCTATATGTCTCATTCGACATTATTAAATCATAGAAACCTACACATAATGATCAGTTATCACCACATACCAACAACATTCTCAAGATTTTGCATTATGCATACTACTAGAATAGGAAATAGGGAGAAGTAGGGAGATGAACATTCGTTTCATTGGGAACAACCCTACTTTCATTTTCTTTAATTCAAAACGTGTGAAAAGCCTCTTGGAGAAAGGAATCCAAGAGGTAAATCCCATGACTTACTATAGAATTGAATCTACGAAGGTGACCATGTACTTTGCAAAAATAATCTAGAAGAATAGCCTTGAAATCGCCTAAGAGATTTTTTGTTTTTCTCCCGCTTGTTCAATGTTTTTAGTCGTAGGTTTTCTAGTGATTGTACGTTAATATAAGTCTTATGAACTGATATTAACTAATTCAACTTAGGCTAATTAAGTTAATTAAATAAATCAATTAGCTAATTACCAAAATGCCCCTCCTTCTTTGACTAAAAATAGGAGAACATTTAACTTAGTCAAATCTGGAAATTTTTTAAGGGTTTCTGCTAAGGCCATGATTTTTTATAATTAATTCAGTTGTTAACTTAACTAATTAAGTGACTTAGGGTAATTACTAAAGTACTCCTAACTATTAGGACCATAATCAACATCTTTGGACCATCCTAGGTTAGGTACTAGGATATTTCTTGAGTTAGTTACTAGGCTAATGTCACCCGAAAGGTCTTAGGTTGTCGGGTGCACTATTTAGTTAATTTAGGTTAGTCCTAAGTTAGTTGGCTAAATAGGTAAGTTAGTTAGAGCCTATATTTGGTTAGGAATCTAGGTCCCACATGTATTGAGCCGTGCTCGCGCCTGCCCCCCAAACGCCCTAACAAAATTCGGTTTGGCTTGTCCCTTGGCCGGTTAGCACATGTGCTTGCACATGTGTTTATTCTCATTTCTTGTTGTCCCAAGGATCCTCACTATATCCTTAGGCACTTTTTACTCTACATGATCATTTGAAATGAACATGTGCTATGGTACCTAGGCCTGACACTTAGATGCCTCGTACGTAATTTGTGAGTTAAGGAATTAAGCATTTTAGTTTAGGATCTTCATTACAGTTACAATTCCTAAACAAGCTTGAATTGGGGCATTTGAACGTCAAAAATATATTTTAATACATAGAAATTGGCTAACACCCTTAAGACAATATTCTCTAATATGCCCAATATTACTCAATTGGGCATTGGAATGCTATGTACCCCAATACCTATTCTTAAATCTGAATAGACTGTTCACTAGACGAGTACAATTTTTTGAAAGTTACACATTGGAACCATTTTCTTGAGATTTTCCACTACCTTTGTTTTGACCCTTCATGTTTGGGCAATCCTTTACCTTATGGCCAATTTTACCACACCTAAAGCAATTGTCCGTCCCAAGGCAATCACCATAATGCTTCTTGCCACACTCTTCACAAGTTGGCTTTTTGGTTGGTGAACTAGTACCCCTTCCCTTTTTAGGCTTAGGGTTAGACACCCTATAATCACAAGCCTTAGGGATCTTGGAAGGAACTTGATTAGAAAACCTCAAATTGAACCTAGGCTTATCTTGAATATTAAGCCTACCCTTTGAAGAACCACTATTAAGTGACTTTGCCCTATTGAAATATCTACTCTTCCTCTTAACCCTTGTCTCCTCCACTTGTTGAGCATGAACCATGAGATGAGAAATATTCATATTATCATGAATCATAGCCGAACGACATTATTCTTTCAAGTCATCGGACACTCCCGTCATAAAGCGGCTCATCTCATTCCTTGTGTCGGAAACCAAAGAAGGAGCATACTTTGACAACATAGTAAATTTTAAATAGCAGTCAAGTACACTCATACCTCCTTTAAAAAGGTTTATGAGTTATTCCACCTTAGCTTCCCTCTTTTCCCTTGGAAAGAACCTATCAAGAAAACCCTTCTTGAAAATCTCCTATGTAACCGGACCACCCCTCGAAGACCTATTATCTCTCCATTAAACGTACAAAGTTTGGGCCACATTCTTGACTTGGTTGGTGGCTAACTCAACCTTCTCACTAGTAGTCAACCCCATAGCACAGAGGATTTTGTAGACTTCATCAATGAACTCTTGGTTTTTTCCTCCACTTTGGACCCAAAGAAAGTATGGGGATTCATCCTTGTAAAATCCCTAAAAAAGAAGGCCATGGTGATAATATGTTGGTTTCCTCGGGGTACCACCTCCCGGTTAGCTTGGTCCGTCATGGCTTGAGCTTGAGTAGTGATGTGCTTGAGTAGTACGGATTGGGACATTTGGAAAAAGGCTGCAGTTATATACCCATCCATCATGACCAGAGGATTGGCCAGAGCTTGATCATCATTAGCAACTTCTTCAAGAGGAGGATCTTGATTGCCACGGGGATGAACTTCCGCATTAGCAATATCTTCATCAAGTCTTCGTGCGGCTGCCCTTTGAGTATTCATACCTATAACCACAAAACATGGCTTAGGTGAAAGCATACATAATGTAGACTCTAGAGGCACGACATTGGATTTCCAAGAAAATGAGAATTTCCTAAGAATCATATAGTTTATCACTCATAAGTGTGGAACACTTCAAAATTATGAATAAGAACCTACATTGATGTGGTTCACTGAGACATTAATCCTAAGAATATTCAACCTCACGCTATAATACAAAATTTGTCACATCCGGGGAGCACCCCCTAGATTTAAACGGTGTTGTCGTCCTCATTAAGGACTAAGACTATCCTCTTAGCTTACATCATTGCATTCATTAGTTAAAAATGCAAAAAATTTAGAACTTTTTAATTACTTCTACATTGAGGTTTACATGGACCTTTTGCTTACACATAATATATATTTAGGGAGTTTACTTAGACTCCTCACTATATAAAGTACTACATAGGATTCTACTTTTATTTCACGTACATAGTATAGCAATATAATCTCAAAGGAAGTAAATAATATGTCTCATATTAGAACCATATAAAAAGAATACAAAAATTTGGGCTTAACACATACTTCATTACAACAAAGAGCTTCATATAGGCTTATATAAGAATCATCTTTAAATGAAAAGGAAAGAACTAGAAGTCTTATAACTAGAAAAACATCAATACTTTGATAGTGGCATCGACCTCTTAAGGTAGGACCTACCGGAAACATGGGGAATATCTAAGTAGTCTTTAATGGCCTTCTATAAGCTCAACGGGCGGACCCTTCATTATGTAGTTATCATAAAACATGGGTTAGTACACACTTGTAATAAGTATGAGTATATGCATATAAAACTGTTGAAACCATGCTAAACATGCCAATTTACTTTGAAAAGTCTCATGCACATACAAGAACCCATATAATTCAATGAACATAATTCTTAAGACAAGTCCCTATACAACACAAAACCAACATCATCAAGTATGGTCAAGTCAACATATATAAGATATCATAACATCATAATATAATCAAGACCCTTACCCATAACCCATAATTTAGCCTACAAGTGAGATGACCATGTAAAGCCCGATAACACTACTCAATAAAGCAAAACCAAACAAAGGACTATAAGCAATGCCTAACTTCATATAACATAACATCAAGAGTAAGTTTCCACATACATTAGCAGTATATACCAACAACATGTTCATATGTGCACCTAATATCATATAGAATCAACAATAGGTAATGTCAACATACACATAGTAGTCACTTTATAAGAGCAAAAGAACATAGAAAAAACCACAAAAGGCTTCCCTCAAGACATAATAGTGCAAGGCATAGGTAGAGTCCCATACCCCTACCCAGGCTAAGCCAAACCTCTTAAGTCACCCTACATAGTGTTAAGTTCATTAAATCATTCTACTTTAGGTCAAACATACCTTAACCGACATAAACCACAACAGATAAGTGTGGAATCCGGTGTTGTAAAACCTTACATCGATGGATGGTGGTATATCGGCCAAATTAGAACCAAACATGAACATAACATCTATGTGGATCCATTACCTAGTATTCCTATGGTGGCAACATAGTTTATGAATCTTGGGGGGTGTCATAAAAACATCACTCTATCACTTTTTGTACTATGAGGCTATCCACCCCGTGAGAACCATTGGGAACCCTACCTTCTCTCTGTGGGAAGGCACCACTCCTCAGGTACAAGTTCACTGGGGGCTAAGCTAGAGTCCCTTTTGAAATGTTTTTAAGCATTTATTGCTCATCATAGCTTAATTTAGGTCATAGGGTCTAATCCCTTGTACAATCATTGTCATTAGCTCATTAGGAATTGAATGAGAATATCCTTTCATGGATTTGCTCATATGTGAGATTACCATAACATTATCATCATGTCATAATAAGTTAGATAGGTACTTCATAACCAACCTTATATCATTTCATCTTAAACATAATCTCACATTCATATAGTCAAGACATTTCAATTCAATATCATACCAACACCTACTTGGACTAATCACAAGTCATGCTGCAATTGAACTACATTATCAATCACAAGAAATCATAATTGAAGTAAAGGTTAGGATCATGAAGACTTACTCAATATCCTTCAATAAACATCATCATGGTCTTACCATCAAGCAACCATTTACATCCAACAATAGGTGTAGTAACATCAATAAATAGTAATTAACACAAGAACTAGGTCAATGGAATCATACTATCCAATTAACATCAATTCATAACCTAGGGTTAGGAGAAATAGGGTTCATCATGAATTCATCAAGAATTTTATCCAATACAAACAATACCTTTCCCTAGTCAATCCATACATGAAATAGAATAGATAAAACAAGTCTAATGATCAATTCAAACTTCATTTCCCATCAATTTACAATCAAGATCAAAGATTTAGGGAAATTGGGGAATCGAACATGATCTACATGAAATTTCATTAGTTATAATCAATTAGACAACAATATACACTTAATTAGTCATATAGGAGCACAATTTTGTCATCAATTTGAAGTGCAGAAGAATACCCATTAGAATTGCAAAACCCCATGGAATTTGGTTATTTAGAAATCAAATTTGAAAGGACCTCTTGCAGAAATGGATACAAAGAGTGAAGAACCCATACCTTAATGAAGATTAATATATGAAGTTCAAGTTAAATCCTAGAGAAATTGGTCTTATTCTTCAAGCTTTCTTCTTTCTTTAATGGAGGTTTAATAGAGAGAGAAAGTGGAAAGAGGTGAGAGCTTTTGGGTATTTATTTGGGAATTTGATTTGAGTGAGTGAATGTGAGGAAAAATTGATTTAAAATCAATATATATACCTTCCATGCAATACCCAAACGACCCCTCACTTATGTTGACCCTTTAATAAAGTCAAACTTGAATTCCAAATTTCAGATTTTTGTCAGGGAGTAAGTCCGCGGCGCGGAGATGCTCCTGCAAGATTTTCTAAATTATTTTTTGATATAGAGGAGTTTGGACCTTCCCGCTATTTAGACTTTATATTAGAACAATGGCCATAGAAGTCTGCAATATGGACTTGTTTCTCCTATGTGTAATTTGGTTGCTGCCTTGGAAGCTTGCAAGTCAAGTTTTGGGGTCCTTTCGTGGAACCCTAGAGCGTCCCTGCGACCCTTGGGGGGTTGGACCTGGACATTTTCACTATATATTAGTTTTAACGCATTTTGAGTCATTTTACAAGTATTAGACATCATACAATACCTCTAAACCTTCCCGAAACCTAAGGACGTTTCACTAGTTAAATTGGACTAGCCTCTGGACATCATGGACGTTTATTGATGTCTTGACTACAAAACTTCCCAAATGGTTTATTTACATTATTTTAGTCCTTCTGAAAGTTGTACTTACCTTATATCAACACGTGAGGCTCTTTTTAAGGTCATAGACTTTCAGAGTGTTACATAAATTTCCCAAGGCTATCAAGGATAGGGTGTCTAACCCTATGTTTCAAGGGGGGAGAAGTGTAAATTCACCAAGTGAGAAACCTACTTGTACCAAATGTGGTAAGAAGCATATGGGTGAATGTTTAGTTGGAATGAATAATTGCTTTGGTTGTGGAAAGGGTGGACATAAGGTTAATGATTATCCCATGATTAAGGCTAGAGGAAACGAGAGTAACCAAGCACAAGCAAGAAATACTAAAACCCGTATGTTACAAGTGTTTTCTATTGATGTCTATGTATTATTAGATCCCTGTGATACATTATAATTTTTAAATCAATTAGTAGCTAAAAAGTTTTATATGATACCCTACATCTTAGTTGAGTCTTTTGCGGTTACTACCCCGGTAGTTGACTTCGTTGTATCTAAGAGAGTCTGTAGGAGTTGTCCCATATCATTGCCTAATAAAGTTACATTGGTTGAATTGGTAGAACTTGATATGTTGGACTTTGATGTCATATTGTGGATGGATTGGTTTGATGCTTTTTTGGTTCTATTGATTGTAGAACAAGGCTACTTAAATTTCAATTTTCTAATGAACCCGTCTTAGAATGGAAGGGGGGGGGGGTAACTCAATCCCTAGAGGTCGAATAATTTCGTGTCTAAAATCTTGAAAGATGATTTCTAAGGGATGTTTCTACCATATTGTGAGTGTTAATTACCTTGAGTCCGAGGTTCCTCCTTTAGAGTCGGTACCCATATTGAGAGAATTTCCAAAAGTCTTTTCTGATTACAAGTCGGAAACTTTTCCAAACAGGAAATAGACTTCGACATAGACTTGTTTCCGGATACGAAGCCGTTTTCCAGTCCCTCCTTACCAGATGTATTCGGCCGAGTTGAAGGAACTAAAGATCCAACTCAAAGACTTACTAGAGAAAGGTTTCATACAACCTAGTATTTCGCCATGGGGCGCTCTGGTGTTTCTTGTTACAAAGAAGAATGGGTACCTTAGGATGTGCATTGATTAACGTCAACAAAATAAGGTCACCATTAAGATAAAGTATCCTCTCCCTAGGATCGACGATTTGTTTGATCAACTCCAAGGGGCAAGCTACAGTTGAAAAATTGATTTCAGGTTGGGGTATGACAAACTTTGGGTGAGAGATGAAGATATACTTAATACGACTTCTCAAAATAGGCATAGTCATTATGAGTTCCTAGTAATGTAATTTGGTCTAAATAAAACCTTGGTGGATTTTATGGACCTTATAAATAGTGTATTGTGGAATTACCTTGACTACTTTGTAATTGTCTTCTTTGATGATATCTTGGAGTATTCTAATAGTGAGGATGATCACATGAGTCATTTGAGGGTTATATTGCAAGTTCTCAAACAACATCAACTCTTTGCAAAATATAGTAAGTGTGAATTTTTGTTGAGATAGAATCATTTCTTGTTTACATTATATCAAGTGAGGATAAAGATGTCGATCCCAAGAAAACGGAAGCGGTTAAGAATTAGCCTAAACCTTTGAATCCAACTTATATTAGAATTTTCTTGGGTTTAGATGTGTATTATAGGAGATTTGTTGATGGGTTTGCATCCATTTCTTCTCCTTTGAAAACCTTAACCAAAAAGAATGTCAAGTTTGAGTGGTTGGATGTTTGTGAAAGAGGCTTCCAAGAGTTGAAAGATAAGCATACCTCCACTCTAGTGTTGACTTTACTGGAGAGTACGCAATGGTTTGTAGTGTATTATGACGCTTCTTGAGTAGGTTTGGGTTGTTTCTTCATGCAACATGGTACGGTGATAGCTTATGCCTCTACACCACTCAAGGTGCATGAAAAGAATTATCCAACTCATGACCTCAAATTAGAGGTCATAGTGTTTGCATTGAAAATATGGAGGTATTACCTGTATAAAGTACATGTGTATGTATTCATCGACCACAAGAGCCTTCAATGTGTGTTAACTCAAAAGGAGTTGAATCTTCGACAAAGAAGGTGGTTGGAACTTTTGAAGGATAATGACATTTAAATGTTCTCTACCACCCCGACAATGGCAATGTGATTGCATACGCTCTAAGTCGAATGTCAATGGGTAGTGTAGTCCATGTTCCCAATGATAAGAAAGGGTTAGTGAAATAGGTGCATAGATAGGCTTGGTTGGGTATTCGGTTGGAAGATTCTCCAACAGGAGGGTCTATGGTTCATCATAACTCCGAATCATCTTTAGTGCTGGAGGTGAAATCTAAGCAAAACCTTGATCCTCTATTAATGGAGTTGAAGAAAATTGGTTCTTAGCAAGTTCAATGAGGTAGTCTCCCAAGGGAGGATGGGGTACTTAGGTACTAAGGTAGATTGTGTGTACCGGATGTGGGTGGTCTAAGGGGAAATTTTTTGGAAGAAGCTCGTGGTTCCCGATATTCCATTAATTCGGGTGCCACCAAAATGTATCGTGGTCTTCAATAGATCTATTGTTTGAATGGTTTGAAAAGGGATATATCGCAATTTGTAGCCAAATGTCCTAATTGTAAACAAGTTAAGGCAAAACATCAAAGACCGAGTGGTTTAACTCAAGTGATGGATGTCCCCACATGGAAATGGGAAGATATAAATATGGACTTTTTAGTGGGATTGCCTTGAACCCAGAGGCAGAATTATTCAATATGGTTGATCATTGATAGATTGAAAAAATCTTCCCACTTTACTCCCGTCAAATCTAATTATTTGGCGGAGGAGTATGTGAGGTTGTACCTCAATGAGATTGTGAGTTTGCATGGGATCCCTTTGTCCATCATCTCGGATAGAGGTGCCCAATTCACTTCAAAAGGAGCTAGGTACTCAAGTGAAACTTAGCAATGTTTTTCATCCACAAACGGATGGTCAAGCAAGACCTACCATCCAAATCCTAGAACATATGTTAAGAGATTGTGTTATTGACTTCAAGGGTAATTGGGACGATCACCTACCGTTGATTAATTGAGTTCTTCGACAATAATAGCTACCATTCGAGTATTTTCATGGAACCTTTTGAAGCACTCTATGGTAGGAGATGTAGGTATCTGGTTAGGTTGTTTGAGGTTGGAGAGTCTTCACTCCTTTGTCCTGAGATAATCTATGAGGCCCTAGAGAAGGTGCGGATGATAAGGGATAGGTTGAAAACAACCTATAGTAGGCAAAAATCTTATGCCAACAATAAAAGAAGAGACCTTGAATTTGAAGTAGGTGATAGGGTCTACTTGAAGATTTCACCGATGAAAGGGGTGATGAGATTTGGTAAAAAAGGGAAACTTAGTCACCGGTATGTGAGTCCTTATGAGATATTGAAATGAGTCGGGAAGATTTCTTATAAGTTGAAGTTACCAAGTGAACTTGCCCCGGTTCATCCCATATTGCATGTCCCAAGCTTAAGAAATGTGTAGGGAATCCTGTATCTATTATACCAATAAAGGGGTTAGGAGTGGATTAGAACCTTTCTTATGAAGAGGTTCCGTTTGAAATTCTAGATTAGAAAATCAAGAAGTTGAGGAATAAAGAGGTGGCCTCCGTAAATATACTATGGAGAAACCACCTAGTTGAGGGAGCAACATGACAGGCTGAGGCTGACATAAAGTCCAATTATCCTTATCTTTTCTACAAAATTCTAGCCAAATTTGAGGCTAGTAATCCTCTTAAAAATAAAATTATGAATTATGTTTAATTTGGCTTCCTTTGCGATATGTGCATACTTTTGTTAAAGTACATGTTAAATGGATTTTTTTCATAAAAATGTTCTCATAGAATATTGCACTTGCATGTAGTGTGTTATGTGTTGTGTTCATGAGAAATGTATTAAGCATGTTTAATGAATCTTTAAAGGAGTTACATGGTAACTCTTGATGTTATGTTGAGCTCGTGTTAATATTGAGAAGGTAGTTCCTCATCTTAAAATATTGAGCTCTTATATGAGGTAAATTGTGGACTTTGTTTCTATATGTAAGGTAATGTTTATGTGTTGAATGGCGTTTTGAAGTACTCCGATGAGCTGTGACTCATAATGATGTTATGTTGTTGTTGGTTGCGCTGCTAGTATTGAGTCATGCTCTTCCTATAAAAAGATTTAGGTGTCATTCAGGGACGAATGTTCCCAAGGGTGGATAATGTAACACTCCGAAAGTCCATGACTTAGTATAGAGCCTCACTTGCTGAACTAAGCCTTAAACAACTGTTTTTATGTCTAATTTAATTTAGTGAAACTAATTAGGAAGTATTTAAGTCAAAACGTCAAAAAATGACCATCACGTACGTAGATTTGTGAAAGGTGAGGTAGTCTGCCTTGGTGTGTTTCAAGGGGTTTTAACAGTCAGAATTAAGTCAATTTTAGTAAAAAGGCTTCAAAACATATATTATAGTGTGTTTGGGGTGGAAATGTTTGGGTATGAATCCCCAAAGACCACCCTAAGGGTCCTTGTAGAGGACCTTACATTTGACCCTAAAAGTAGTCAATTGACAGTAGGCAATTGATGACCCAAACGACTTGCCGTCGATTGGTCAATGGCACGTCGATGATGCTTGTGGTTTGATACATATACATCTCCATAAATATCCTTAAAAACAAGTTCTCTGACAAAATCCATGGATGACAAGTACGGGGCCGTGGTTTTGTTAACAGACCGTCGAGTGAACTTGTCGATTGGAGGTTTGGTTCACTGCCATGTTTCAGTCAAGGTAAAACTAATTAGTTATAAATTAATTAACGATTAAGGGGTGTTTAAATATGGTATTAGGTACTATAAAAGAGTTAAACCTCATTAAACTAACTAAACACCTCATTATTTGCAAAAACCCAATTCTCTCCAACTTGTCTCTACTTTCACTGTCTATTCCAAACACTACCATGACGACCAAGTTCGAAATTGATTAGTGTTTCAACACTCAAGATTTTCTCCATCATTCTTCAAGGAATCCTAAGGTATGGAAGCTATTCGTTCTTGGGATCTCTTTCCCCAATAGGCTATTAAAAATTGGTTTCCTAAGATACCTTAAACTTAGGTTTTCATCCAATTTCGTCAAATTTCTTTCAACTTAATTTGATGTTTAATTGGATTCTTTTATATTTATAGATTATGATTGTTTATTGGTTTACTGTTCAATTTCTTAGTCTTTGACCTATTTCTATGAAAAAATCCGCGAATGACCCATATTCCGTAACCCTTGTTTTGAATTGGACTTATAGATGATTAGGGATGTTGAAATTAATATGTTATTGTTTAATTCACTATTATATGATGATATTGGTGAGTTGATGGATGAATATTGTGGAATTGATGGTAATATCTTGAAGGAGCTTTTGGAAGCTATTGGTAAGACTATTATGATCACGAATTCTTTACTTCAATTATTATGGTCTATTATTGACGATTATTTTCAACTGAAGTATTATTATATTAATAGTTTATAAGATTATGACATGATGAATATGATGGCATGTTATGGATACGTTGAATTGGGAGATCTTGGTAGGGGTATTATCATGCAAGGTTGAATGTGATTCTTTTGTGTTCTTTATTATGAGATGACTATGATATGATGATCTCACTAATAATGGGTTGTAATGGAAGGAAGTTCTCATGAAATACCTAATGAGATAATGATATGATTATACAATGGGTTATTATCCTATGGCATAATTAAGATTTGATGACTACGAAAGGCTTAATGACATTTCAAAAAGGGACTTTAGCTTAGCACCGAGCGAACTAGATATGAGGTGTCCCTTCGCAATGAGGAAGGTAGGTTCACAATGGTTCTCATGATATGGAGACTATAATGCAATTGTTCAAAAAGAGTGTTTCCACCACATATCTCCTAGTTCCTTAACTATGTTGCCCCCATAGAAAAACTATCTTGTGGATTCACCTAGAATTCTATGTTGTTGTTTTGTGTCTACCTTGGCAAGTAGAATACCTTCTTTCAGTTTATGGTTTCTTGACATCGAATTCCATGTTTGGCTCACATGGTCTATTGTCGGTTAAGGTGATTTTTCCCGAAAGTAAAATGAATTAATGAAAGAATACAGTGAACACTAACTAGGTTGACTTAAGGGGTTCTACTTAGTATAGGTAGGGGTATGGTAGTTTACCTATGCATTGAACAAGTTGAATTTGAGGGGAGTCCTAAGAGGTTGTTCTTATGTACTTATGTTTTGAATGAAATGCAAATTTTGACTTTATATGATGTTGACTTTATGTGATGAACATGATATTTGTCTAAGTTACTATATATGATGATGAATATGCATTATACGATGTTATGTGAAGTACAAACATTGCATATGGTCTCTCTCCTAGTTTATTTGATAATGTGGGGTTATGGGGCTTCACATGAGCATTGCACTTTTAGGCTTGGGAGGGAATTATGAGTAAGGGTTTTGTGTGTTTTGATGTTATGAACTCTATGATATGATATTATTGATATGGATTATGATAATGTTGGTCTTGTGTTGGATATGAACATACCTTAATGTTATTATGATGATTGACTTATATATTCCCTTGTATGTTAATAAAGGCTTTTAAAAGTGACTTAGCATGGTTTTGAACAAAATGTCCCTTTAAGTATGATTTCAATGGTTTTACTTGCATATGTTTCCATACTTAGTACATGTGGTTTGTACTAACCCATATTCTTTCCCTTTTCCCCTACAATGTAGGTTCCAGCCATTGAGGAATCATGGTCACATTAAAGTACGACTTGGAACTTTTCCCAAGTTATTGGTGTGTCCTCATGTCTAAGGATGATGCCATTTTACAGATTTATGAGTGCTGGTTATGTCTAAAGACACTTGTTCCTTGCTTTATCATTTGGGACTTTGTTGTAAGCCCATATGTGGCATATTGTATAGTGTAAGGGATATGCCCAAATTCTTATATTTTCTAATAGATGGTTTATATGTGAGATAGGTATTACAGTACTTCATATGAATTGAATATATTGCATAAATGAGAAGTCTATGTACACTTCATAAAGGATGAGTCTATGTAAACTCCATATATAATAGACGAGAAGTCTAAGTATACTTCACTATGTAAAAGTTTTATGTTTTTTGCATTTTCTCAACCTATGATATGTGAAGATGTATGCTAAGGGATAGTCTAAGGGATAGTCTAAGTCCTTCACAAGGATGAATTGCTGGTTACATTTAGGGGGTGCTCCAAGATAGTTATAAAATGTCTCTTTATATTATGGTATGGATTGATTGTATATTCCATGAATGTAATTAGCGTTTTTAACTTGAAATAACATGATTTCAACAAAAGGTCCCTTTGTGCAAGTTTTAATGGTTTTAATTGTATGGTTTCCATACTTAGTACAAGTGGTATGTACTAACCGATACTTCTTTTTCTACAAGGTGTAGGTTTGGGATAGTAGCTCCTTGTAGAGGTGAATAAGGCTTGGATTTCATTCTCCAAGGCCACATTGTATGTTTACATGTTTCGAGGACAACATGACACTTTAATGATTGCTTCCTACTGTAAGGACACTAAAAATGAAATAGGTCAAACTCGAGATTCACATGTGTTTCATGAGATGATAATGTTTTAAAATAATGTATTGTAGCATTAGAAGTCATTTTGTAAAGTATGGGACTGTTTCGAAGTCAAACGCCCAAGATGTCCAAAAACTAGTCGAAGTTGAACTAGTGTGTCATAGTGATTGTAGTGAAGTTTTGGAGGATGGTTTGAGAGTGAAATTGAGTGTCAATGGCTCCTATGCGTAGAAAAATGTACCAAGTGTCAAAATGTCCGAGTACGACTCCTCAGGGACTACCCGAAGAGCCCCCAAGGAAGATCCAAACATGGGTCAAGATGCTGCCCAAGGCAGGGCAGCATGCAGGGGCACGATCTGAAGCCCTACCTCGAAACGTACCCTTGGCACGAGGTCTACTGCCTCAGAATTTTTGAGAGGCAAAAATCTGGAGCATGCCTAGCGATGCGCAGCCAAGTCCAAGATTTTGGGATCTTTGGGGATCATTTGAAGACTGATTTAGGTCATTTTAAACTTCATTTAACCAATTATTTCCAACCCTAAAGATCAAACAAATTTCTCCAAAAACCTCCATTGAAGAAGCTTAAAGCTACAAGGAAGAGGACCAAGTTTTTCACGTTTTCTTCACTAAATTTTCGTGGGTTTCTTCATATTAAGGTATGGTAGTCATCCTTGTACCTTGTTTAATTCAAGGATCCCTTTCAACGAAATTTCAAAAAGGATTTCAAACTTCAAACTTCTTTATTCCTTGACTCTAAGTATGGGTCTTTGCATGAAAATGTTTTATTGATTAAAATGAGTTATTCTTAGCTTTCAATGATGATTTTAAAATCAAAACCCCAATGGAATCATGCCTACTCATTTTTATCAACTTTTGGCTTATGAAATGGGTTCTATGAGCACGACTAGATAATGTTAAAGTTATTGTTTCTTTGTGGTTTTATCGAGTTTTAGCTACAGCTATAAGGGCTATTTTATCATGCATTATCGTATAAATTGTGAATATGTAGTAAAGTCTTGGGTGGAGGATACGTTATTCTATTTTGGCTAAGTTATGTTGAAGTAACTCTTGAGTGGTATGGCCCACCTTTGGTGGCGGTATTTACTTGAAATAAATGAAGTTATATGTGTATTGTGAATGGACTTGAAGGAATTATATGTTAAGTGAAGTGATAATTTTAATATGTATATGTATTGTATGTGTTGGAATTTTGAAATGAGTATCTTGAAGGGTTTATATCTAAATGAAGTATGTATTTGATATGTGAAGCATGATGATGTGTAAATTGTGACAAATGTGAGTTGTGCATGTCTATAAGTCAATGTTATGAATAGTTGTCGTTATGTAAAAGATGTGCTCACGCACACACATGAATGCATGCATGCAGTCAATGAATGAAAATGGGGGATTGTAGGGTGGACACTTTTCGTGAGTAGAGATGAAGTGTCTAGACCATCCCTACTATTACTATAGTATGAAAAAAGGGATTTTGGGGTGAACACTCTTCGTGAGTAGAGATAAAGTATTTAGTAGCAACCTTAGTATTCTCAATGAGCTTTCCAAGAAAGTTTGGAGGTTGGATACCCTTCGTGAGTTGAGATGGGGTGTTCAATAGTTATATCCTAACCTATAGTCAATGAATGTTTACGAATCCGTGGGCGAGTTATGCTTAGCACCGAGAGGATTTGAAGAAGGGGTGGGTACACTCCGTGAGTAGATCTTCTTATCCCTTAACCCGCGTATGTGTAGCTATTAGAGAACCTATGTAAAGGCTTAAGAATATGACCCTACCTTAGGCAAGTAGGTATCCGTCATCCGGTAAGGGTAGTACCTGGATTCCATGTCAAGCTCTCATGGTCTATATTGGTTAAAGCTAGCCCCCACAAATGTATGTAAATGAACTAAGTCTTCTTAAGGGTGTACTACCTAGGGTACGTGGTTGAATGGGACGCTACCTATCTATTGCACAAGTAGACATTTGGAAGGAGTATTGGTGTGTCCATATATGAAATGTATGAAGGGATCATGATATGATGTAAATGAAAGTAATGTGGCTTTTTGTTTAGAGATAAGAAACATGTTGATGTTAAGACTTGTATGATTAAAGCTTAGTATGTTATGAATGTGATGTGCCTATTCTAATGTTATTCCTAAGGAGAATGCCACATCCAAAAACCAAACCCTTGAACTTAGGGTAAGTCTCGAATCGCTACCTGCGTACTTGACCTCTCTGAGATTTTGTACAAGCCCTTACATATCATTCATCGCATATACATAATTAAAAGTAGTGCGGAATTAATACTTTTCACAAAACATTTCATAGTATTTGAAAACACTTTCATATAAAGTCATAGGAAATACTAGGTTTCACTATTATCAAACTTAAGACAAAAGAATACTTTTGGGACACGACATATATAAAATATTAGTATAGAAATACTTAGTCTATTATAATACTTGGATAAGAAACATAAAAGAAGTCTATGCCCTCAAATCAAATGAGGACATACTTAGACTTCACTTTAATGATGATATGATCCAACTCTTTACTTCCCAAATGCTCCTCACCTACAAACATCTATAGATATAGATAAAAGCATGGATAACTACAATCACATGTACTAAGTATGGCATAATGCATGAAAATCATGAAGAATGGACATTTATTAGAAATATGCATCTCTTTATTTAAAAATCATATTATAGTCATAAGAGCAACATTTAACGACTTAGAAACAAATAAGATAACATTTAAACGATTTAACATATTTTGAGCTAACTTAACAGTAAGTTCAACTCACTGTACAATAAAGGAATTCACTGTTACAGTGAAGCTGTCTACTTCTTCTTATACACTTTATATTATGTAATCATCCCACTAAAAGTTATCCTAAGACTCACTTAAGCAACACAAAGAGAGACCACCCATACAACCTCCCTAAGTATGCCTAAATGACACTTAAGAATACTTATAATAGTTTATATACACACTTATAAGACATCAACACATCAACATAAGATAAAATAACATTCTCATACCAAAGTCTATCAAAAGACCTACTTATGTAAATCAAGAAGATAACGTCCATGATTGACATCTTCAAAACTACCTAAATAATCCTTAAGAATTCCGAAGTTTAGATCATGTCCATATAATCAACCAATTTCCAATACTAGAGTCATTCTTAAGACTTATCTAGGTAGGATACAAAGTGACCATACCTATGCCCCCTTCACACCTTAACTAGACAACCCTTAACTAGTCTAGATAAGTACTTATTCAATTAACATACTTTTTTAACTTAAGTCATTACATTCATTAGTTCATTTAGGGGATATTCAACACATAAAGAACATTCAAGTCATGGTCTTGGACATGACCTAGGAACTCCAATTAACACCTTCAAAACCTATTGAGTAATGCCTCGATAGCGTCCCATACCACCACCTAAACTTCATAGAACTTCCCTAATGCTAATTGGTATTTCATATGATGAGAATAGGCAATAACCGACATAGACCATGATATCAAGACATGTAATCCAAAGTTCTAACCTACTCCGATGAGGGTGTTCTAGTTGCCAGTGGTAGAACTTAGACACATCCCATGTAGGCACATTGTTAAAGAATATGAAGGGCATGCTTTGTGATCTAGTATCATTCTTTAACTAGAACTACTTCCCTCACCATACTCACTTGCTTCTAGCCTTCTTTCTCATAGAGTAATTTACACTTAAGTCTCATATAAAAGGGTTCCATATCAAGTTCATAACCCAATCACATTTACGCTACCAAAAAAAGGTCCACTAGGGCAACCTCACAATGGCGACAAGAAGCTCATCATGACTTTCCTAAGGATTAATATGATTTCGTTCAAGAAAATTAACCTTAAGTCTATCATTCGTTTACTTTGAAGGATACCATTACTTCTTACAACTTCAACATTCATAACATTACCAATAGGTTCAAGGTTTCACATAACAGACCCCCTTAACTCCATTTAAGGTCACGTGTCATTCATACGTTATAGACTAAGAGACTTTATCATCCTAAGTCAAGATATGACATATTTACATTCATACGTATATCAAGCAAGGGACACAAGACAGCCAAGATAAGACACCACACATTTCACTTTAACTCATAATATATGTCATTCTAGAAGCACATAAAAATAACCTTTATCATCTTCAAGTCCTCCTATATACTATCATATCAACATAAATATGACCATCATAGACTCATATAGTCCTGTAGGAATAACATACATCAAACCTAAGACTATACGCACAAAGTCGCATTCATAGTGTAACATGATCACCTACATAACATCAATAGAATACATACTTTCACATTACTTATCATGTAGATAGATATTACCATACTTCACATAACCACTACACAAATAATCACATTACTTCAAGTAGTTTGCAAACAAGGTCATGATCATCATATTACTTAAAATAACACCGACAAGGCCACATCAATTGAAAATAAAGCACATAACACTGCCACCATAAGTGTACCATACCAATCACAACATAATTGAAGTCTAATAACCATAAATAAAGGAAATAGGGCATCTTACCACCACATAATCCTCAATACCTCAATCCAATGCCAAATCACCACATTCGATATCACAAGGCCCTTACCCATGTCCATAACCAATAATTAAATATAATTATAACAATATTCATGAAACTAGGTCAAATCACTACATATTCATAAATATAATGCAATATAGATATCAATTTACTATAATTATTACATCAATCAATAGACTATATGAAACTACGTTCAAATTCATAAACATTAGATCAATATAAAGTAATCCATAACATAGTAAAAACTAGGGTTCATCCAATTCATTGGTTCATAGGTTATTTTAATTTGAAATCATCAATACAATAACAATTCAATCATTATTCAGTTCTTAGAAACCATTAATGCAAAAACCCATGGAATAGATCATAAAATTGGACAATCAACTTGAAAACCTTAGAAAACATCTTTGAAAGTTGGGATCCTTGATGAATAGAGGTTCAAGGATTAAACTCCATACCTTGATGAAGCTAATTTTTCAGTTTGATGAAGATTCTCCACTCAATTCATCAATCCAAGCCCTTCCTTGAGTTTTGCCTCCAACGGAGTTCTAGGGAATTTCAAAGGGGTTTGGGGTTTTAATTTGGAAGAAAGATTTCTTCTAAAGTGTTAAGGACTTATAAATGTTTAAAATACCCAAAAGACCCCTTATGATCCGCAAGAACTCTTATTTGGAAGTGGGGTGAAATTAAAAGTTCACCCCTCACTTGGCGTGAACTGCACGCAGGGACAGACCCAATCAACGGTTGGCAGTTGACGGACTGTTTGTACAGAAACGGACCATTTTGTCCTTCCATCATTGGGTTTAGAGACTCAAAATTGATATATTCTCTTACCAAGACTAAGTAATTACCAACAGCACCTGTTGACGGGGCGTCAACTGGCCCACAAGCCATCGATTGCCTCAGTCGTTTGGGGCTGCCTTGGACAGTCTTGGCACCACTTTTAGGTCCTTCCTAAAGGACCCTTGGATGGTCCTTGGGGATTTTTTCCCGGATGTTTCCAATCCAAACATAATAGTATATGAGTTAAACACCTTTAATATGAATTTGACCCAAAACAAACCCGTAAAAATCAACAAAACATGTGTAGACACACAAGGCCGTTTCGAGGCAACACTTTCGAAAGTCATGGATGTTCTTGGACGTTTGACTTCTAAACTTCACGATACTTGACACACTGACTATATATACTATAATAACTCATATTATGACTTTAAAACCTCATTAAACACATATAAACACATATAACCATATATGAGGCACATAGGTGACTTAGTCATCCCTTGACGTTTGACTTCCAGTTCACCTAAACTCTTAGACACTGCCTCAATACAATATTGTAAACAAATTTAGGACCTTAGAAAATAATGAAAACCATATTAGGATCTAGTTCACCTAAGTCATTTTGCGAGGTCTTACAGAGCATTAAGTGGAAGTGGTAGTATGGGATGCTACTTTCACATTGCACCAAGTGTAAATTGAGGGTTTCCTTGGAAGATGGTTCTTATGTGAAGTTCCTAAGTATATATATGTTTCTAAAGTGTCTTTAATATTGAATGGTGACTCGTGTAAATGAAGTCAATTAAGCCTATCCCTAGTAGTCTTAAGGATCTTTTGACTAGGTATTGAGGAGGTTGTATCGGCAATCTCTTTATGTCGTACTTGGAGAAAACTTTGGACAACTTAGGATACGAGTAGTTCATGTGTAATTTTGTGTTCATTGTAAGTATGCTTTTATGTTGAGAAAATTGGATGTTTTTCCTTATGTGCTAAATGATGGTTTTAAATGATGTCTTGTGACTTAATTCATGAAAGATTTTATCAAAACAGTATGACTTGTAAGTTTCAACTAAATTGTCCATTTTTGCATGTTTTTGCATATGCCATAATTAGTAAATTATTAGTACTAACCCCATACGTCTCTATACTCAATAAGTATATGTTGGAAGCGTTGAAGGTTAGAAGGCAAGCTTGGGAAGTTTACTCTCTCAAGACTCGATATGTCCTCATATATTCGAGGACATAGTCTATGTTTTCTTTACTTTCTTCTTTTAGGACTTGTAAAGAGTTATTAAGTATTTCTTTTAATGTAAAGGGTCGTGTCCCTATGATATTTATGTCGCGTCTATAAGGTTGCTTGTGACGATGATACTATATTTATTAATCACAAAAGAAGTTTCTTTATTATTATGTATTATGAAAAGTTCTAAATTTCCGCACTACTTTTCATGTCTTACGTAATGAATGGTATCTAAGAGGCTTTTGCAAGACCTTAAAAAGGTCAAGTACACCTTATGACAACCTCAGGGTTGCCCTAACTTCTAGGGTGTACTTGCGGGTCGTTACACCTACGTAGTAATAGACTATTATTGTACTTCGTATTAAGATACATTCAATTTTCAAGGGCTAAGGTCCCTAATTTGAGATTCTTATGTTGATCCTAGATGGTTAATAAGACAAGTCTAGATAATCTATTTTCATATACGAAAGAGTTTGACATTTATTGTTAAAGTTTTAAATTTTCCACATTATTGAATGTTTTATTATAGGATTATATGCTAAGGGGTTGTATAAGACCCTCTCAATATCGAGTACACCGTGTTACGACTTGGGATTGCTCTAGGGTCGTGACAATATTTGTATCACAACATAAGTTTGTTAGATTATAACTAGGATTGATGTCTCGTTAACCACACGCATTACAGTCTTGTTAATGAGTGTGAAGTGCGCCATACATATGAATGATAGGCTATGTTATGCTTAAGAATTTTAAATTCTTTTGATATTCTTGAGTCATGCTGAAGATTTAACTCTATGTGTCCTTTCCTTCTTATCCTTTTCTTGTGGATATAGGATATGACTACTAGAAGATCAGCCTCAAGAATTGTGGAAGAGGATATTGTGAATGTGGGAGTTCCTCCCCGACGAAACCAAGCTCATCCTAATGAAGAAAAAACCTCTATGTGGCCAAGTTCCAGTCAATCCTTCTATTATGAAGGATGGAGATTAAGGGTGGGTTTCCTAAATTTTACCCAAGTCATGGCTAATCAATCTCAATCCGAAACTACACAAGCTCAAGCTATGACGACACGAGCTAATTGGAAAGTTGGACCCCCTGTGACTCAAAATGTTAGTACCATGGCTTCACATTGGAGGGACTTCACTAGGATGAGTCCTCCAATATTTTTCAGGTCTATGCTAAATAAGTATTCTGAAGACTTTCTAGACGCGGTCCATAATATTTTGTTTGCTATGGTGGTAACTTCAAATGAGATGGCCGAACTAGCCGCATATCGACTCAAGGATTTGGCTCAATCATGGAACAGTCAATGGAGGGACAATAGGGATTTGAGAGTGGGTCCCGTAAGTAGGGAAGTTTTAAGAAAGTCCTTTCTTGATAGGTTCTTCCCAAGGGACCAAAGGGAGGCACAAAAGTTGAATTATTCATACACCTTCTTCAAGGAGGCATGATCGTTCAATAATACTCTTTGAAGTTCACTAAGTTGTCAAAGCATGCTTCGTCTTTATAAGACCTTCATTTACATAAACGTAGTCATTCATAGGAACATAACATATCCTAAAACACCTAATTCACATATGAACCAACATGTTCCATCAACCATATATAAGACTCGGTTCAAGACCACATATAAGTCAAAACTACCATTAACATAATAATAGACAATAGTCAACAATAGCATACTTGGAGTTCATTTCATATACACATCACAAGACCTTACTCATATTGCGAAACTAGGCCTGCTAGTGCAATGTACACGTGAAGTTCCATAACCTCACACATACTTGGTAAACTCATAAAGAGACTACAAGCCTACCATTTACTCCATACATCAACATTATAAGTATGGTCAACTACATACATAACTAGGACCTTCATTATATGACAAGTAAGACCAACATCATGCATATTCAAGGTAAGATATTTATCATACAGTCAATAAGTCCAACATTATGAATCTAAAGTAAGACTTCATCATATAGGCACTACCGGACTCATGCAATGCATATTATGATGCAAGTAAGTCAATACTATAATGTCATGTATAAGGAACATAAGCATTTACGTATACATATAGAACACCTTCCTAGTACTCCCTTCAAGAGCTACTTGTGCAATGCATATCCCATACCCTCGCCTATGAAGTACCGTGATTTCACAGTATTTTTAATGCTTTTTCCTTAAGTTTAGTGTGTGTCCAAAATCCTTTTTGAATTGATTTTTATGTAAGTTTCTCTTTATTTGCAGGAAATCTTTCTCTTTTTAGTCAAATATCGAATATAATGCTTAATATAAGGTAAAGGTAAGGGTTAGTATAGCAACACACGTAGCCGGACCAAGGTGCGGCGTGAAATCTTTTAGATGCCGGACCAAGGATTTAGAAATACATAACTTATCACTTTGCATGTAAGATACTAGGGAAGAATTGTTATAGTTAGAATTATCAAGTTAGGAACCTGTGGGGAACACTTAAACCCTAGTTACTTTTATTAATTGATTAAACTCCAAGGTTTGATTCTGTTAGTTGGTTACTTTAATTTAGTTAGTTATCTTTATTAATTTAGAAATAAAAACCCCCCTTTTATTGTCTTTTGTTTTCTATGGAAATAATTGACTAAATAATAGTAATAATAGATTAGAGTCAAGTCTGAACTATTTTCCTCGTCGGAACGACCCACACCTCATTAGTTGGGTTCTTTACCTGATACGACCGCTTTACTTCTTATTTGAGAAGTATGTTTGAGCGTATCAAATGGTCCAGCAGACAGAGCGGAATATCGCCGAGGTTCATCAGCACTTGGATGCTTTTGAGTTGCGGGTGCTAGCCCGGCCAGCCCCTCAGGTGGACGTGTCGACCCTTCAGGCTGCGGTTGAGAGTCTGCGAGCGGGCATTAATATGATCCTATAGGCTAGGGTGTCTGAGTCTAAGGACCATTCTGCAAAGCCTGCTGAGGACACAGTAATGGCGACCTTATTCGCCAATTCTGAGATTCCACCACCTCCCCCTAGAGAGCATGCCAAGAGGCGCAAGGGTCGAGAGGAGGATGTCACTAGAGCACGGAAGAAGGAGCGCCGTGATATGGAGGCTTCGAGTAGAGACTCTCTTGCTGATGAGGAGGCGCATCGGATCAGGGCTGTAGAGTCAGCTGCTAGGGCATCTTGCTCCAGGGATGTGGCGATAGCGGGAGGCACTGCTGATAGTGCTGTTGATGATGAGGACACTACTGAGGGTGTCCAGACTACAGAGGTAGTGGGTTCCGGGGAACCGAACCCACCAGCTTGCTGATCGTCGGAGCTTTGCGCCCCAGGTTTGCTTCACCTACCACTCTCATACCCCAATTTTTTATGCATTGGGGATAATTGCATATATTTTTGTTGTGGGTGGGGTAAATGGAAAGTGAGTGCTAGGGTGAAGTATGAGTAGCCCAATTCACTATCCTCTTTTGGGGATTTCTTTCCTGTGTTCTTTTTCCCCAAGAGACTGGTTATTTTTATTGTTTAACCGACATGTCTATATCTTGTGTACATAGTTTAACTTTGAAGAATGATGGCCAAAATAATATCCTGATGTAATGAAAATGATGCATGACTAGGCATAGTAATTGATAAATGTGTGGTTCTAAGCATTACATAGAGATACACCACTACATGACCCTAAGTCTAAAATTCGAACTAGGTGTCCCATAACCTGGTAGAGTAATGAGATGTCAAGTGAGTGTGACGAAGATTTGAATAGTCCACTATTTGTACTGAGCTAGAACTTTCCTGGTTAGTCCTGCTAAAAGTGAGATGTAATAAACAATTAGGAAATGATCATAGGCCCTTGTTCAATATAGCCAATTTTAAACCCCCCCCCCCCAAAAAAAAAGAATGAAATTAATCCCTCTTTGATCCAAATGATTTGAGCTTAAAATAAACCTTTATTTTTAACCCAACTGATCTTTTCTGGGAATTATCTGTTGGCCCTGGTCCCTCCTTGGACATGTGCACTTCAGCTTATGCCAAAAGAATAAGTTGAGGGTGGCTAATGCAGTAAACAACCTTTTCGTGGCCCTTACCCAACTTTGGATATTGTGTACTTTGACTCATGGAAAAGCCATGAGTTGAGGGTGGCTCTTATGAGGAATGCTCTGGAAAGTGGGGTTGAAAGAACAAAGAAAGAGAAAGAACAAAAGTAAAGTGACTCAAGAACCAGTTGAAAGAGAAGTGCAAAAAAAAATTAAAAAAAATACAATAAATACATGCAAGAAAAAAAGTGAGTCACTTACACAAACGAAGAAAGAAGGAAAATAGCAAGATGACAGCATATGAGAAATTGGGCGAAATAAAATGATAAAAAGTGGTATTTTTAGCCGATATGTCAAGGAGGGAAAAAAGTCACTAAAGTGTACCTGAATATACCCTACCTGACCCTGATCCTATGTTTCAAGATAAGGAAGTCCTATTGTGATCCTAAGAGTTGTATGGTGAACTTAAAGCAGTGAAAATAAGGGCAAGCGTATGGCAATATGTATGAATGAGTTGTGAATTTGTTCTGAGAGTGAGTGTTGAAAAGTAATCCTTATACTCAAAATGAAACCATTGTGTGAAAATGAGGATATTGTTTTGAAGTGAGGACATTAGTTGCAATACCGGAAATATTAGCTTCTTGGTGAGAAATTGAAGAGGATAGGTGTCAGTGCGTGGTGAGTCTATGTCATGGTCTGATTCCACATAATTCAAGCCTAATAGTGATAACATGCATAAACATGATGAGAATGATCAGGATTGATAGCCAAATGATTGCGAAACCTAAAACATGGATACTATTGTACAAAGATTTTGTAGTGAGTCATAGTGTGTCACTTGAGGACAAACAACGAATTGAAGTTGACGGTGCTGATATACCGTGGTTTCACGGTATTTTTAATGCTTTTTTGTTAAGTTTAGTGTGTGTCCAAAAGCCATTTTGTATTGATTTTTAAGTAAGCTTCTCTTTATTTACAGGAAATCTGTCTAAAGATGAACGCAGAAGTTTTTGAGCACGAAATGCAGAAAAGATACCACCTATGGTGCTTCTGACTGTCTGTCGAGCTTGTGACGGTCCGTAGGAGGAATCGTAGTAAAGCTCCTGAAGGAAGATAGGGAATTCTGACCTAAATGTGGGATTACGAAGTTCATCACGGACCTTCATATCCATGATGGTCTGTCCTGCTGGTTCGTCGTGATGAGCAAAGAGTAGTCCCAGTACCCAAATTCCAAGATGTTTAAGTGTTATGGAACAGAGACCCTCGATGGACCGTCGTGCTTGGAACGGTCCGTCATACCTGTTCGTCGAGGGTAATGAAGAAAGCAACAGATGAATTTGTAAAGTATAGGATGACGGAGGCCATGACGGCCCGTCGTGACCATGACGAGCAATCGTGACCACGACGGACCAACACGAGGTCCGTCGACTTGGACGCGTTTTTACTGATTTTCAGCAATTAGAGTCATTCTTTTATTAGGTTTTTGTTTTTTATAAATAGTTGAAAAACCTCGTTTTTGGGGTTAGACTCTTTGTTAGTAGTTTGTTAGACTCTTTGTTAGTAGACTCTTTGTGATGAGACTTTTTGATTGTTAGACTTTTGGAAATCTTTAGTCCTCGATTACTGCAATTGATTGTTGGTGCATTTGTATATTAATCAAGTGATCTTCTGGATTTTATTCTTTCTCATTGAAGTTAGTGCATGAATTCTTATATTAAATATATGAATTTTGTGATTATGACTATGGGTAACTAAACTCCATACTTAGGGTTGTGGGAACCATGGGTGAATAATGAGGTAAAATCTAACTAAAATAACAATTCTAGAATAGTGTCTTACATGTATTGATAATTCTTTCGTTTAGAAGTCTTTTTTAACGGATGGCCAACGTTAGAACTCACCTTAATGCTTCTTGCCGGACCAAGGAGGTATATAATAGGAAAAGAATATCAGCATAGATTTAGTGTATACTATCTAATAGGCTAGTATTGATTGGTACGAGGTAATAACTTAGTCAAATATCGAATACAATGCTTAATTCGAGGTAAAGGTAAGGGTTAGTATAGCAACACACGTAGCCGGACCAAGGTGCGGAATGAAATTTTTTAGATGCCGGACCAAGGATTTAGAAATACAAACTTATCACTTTGCATGTAAGGTACTAGGAAAGAATTGTTATAGTTAGAATTATCAAGTTAGGAACACTTAAACCCTAGTTACTTTTATTAATTGATTAAACTCCAAGGTTTGATTCTGTTAGTTGGTTACTTTAATTTAGTTAGTTATCTTTATTAATTTAGAAATAAAAACCCCCCTTTTATTGTCTTTTGTTTTCTATGGAAATAATTGACTAAATAAAAGTAATAATAGACTAAAGTCAAGTCTGAACTATTTTCCTCGTGGGAACGACCCCAACCTCATTAGTTGGGTTCTTTACCTGATACGACCGCTTTACTCCTTATTTGAGAAGTAAGTTTGAGCGTATCAAATGGTCCAGCAGACAGAGCGGAAGAACGCCGAGGTTCATCAGCGCTTGGACGGTTTTGAGTTGCGGGTGCTAGCCCGGCTAGCCCCTCAGGTGGACGTGTCGACCCTTCAGGCTGCGGTTGAGATTCTGCGAGCGGACATTGATATGATCCTATAGGCTAGGGTGCCTGAGTCTAAGGCCCCTTCTGCAGAGCCTGCTGAGGACACAGTGATGGCGGCCTTATTCTCCACTTTTGAGATTCCACCACCTCCCTCTCGAGAGCATGCCAAGAGGAACAAGGGTCGAGAGGAGGATGTCACTAGATCACGGAAGAAGGAGCGCCGTGATATGGAGGCTTTGAAGAGAGCCTCTCTTGCTGATGAGAAGGCGCGTCGGATCAGGGCTGTAGAGTCAGCTGCTAGGGCATCTAGCTCCAGGGATGTTGCTATAGCGGGAGGTACTGCTGATAGTGCTGTTACTGATGAGGACACTACTGAGGGTGTCCAGACTACAGAGGTAGTGGGTTCCGGGGAACCGAACCCACCAGCTTGCTGAACGTCGGAGCTTTGCGCCCCAGGTTTGCTTCACCTACCATTCTCGTACCCCATTTTTTTATGCATTGGAGACAATGGCATATATTTTTGTTTGTGGTGGGGTAAATTGAAAGTGAGTGCTAGGGTGAAGTTTGAGTACCCCAATTCACTATCCTCTTTTGGGGTTTTCTTGCCTGTGTTCTTTTTCCCCAAGAGACTGATCATTTTTATTGTTTAACCGACAAGTCTATATCTTGTGTACATAGTTTAACGCTGAAGCATGATGGCTAAAATAATATCCTGATGTAATGAAAATGATGCATGACTAAGCATAGTAATTGATAAATGTGTGGCTCTAAGCATGACATAGAGATACACCACTGCATGACCCTAAGTCTAATATTCGAACTTGGTGTCCGATAATCTGGTAGAGTAATGAGATGTCAAGTGAATTTGAGGAAGATTTGAATAGTCCACTATTTGTACTGAGCTAGAACTTGCCTGGTTACTCCTGCTAAAAGTGAGATGTAATAAACAATTAGGAAATGATCATAGGCCCTTGTTCAATATTGCCAATTTTTAGCCCCCCCAAAAAAAGAATGAAATTAATCCCTCTTTGATCCAAATGATTTGAGCTTAAAATAGACCTTTATTTTTCACCCCAACTGATCTTTTCTGGGAATAATCTGTTGGCCCTAGTCTTTCCTTGGACATGTGCACCTCACCTTATGCCAAAAGCATAAGTTGAGGGTGGCTAATGCAGTAAACAACCTTTTTGTGGACCTGACCCAACTTTGGGTATTATGTACTTTGACTCATGGCAAAGCCATGAGTTGAGGGTGGCTCTTATGAGGAATGCTCTGGAAAGTGGGGTTCAAAGAACAAAGAAAGAGAAAGAACAAAAGTAAAGTGACTCAAGAAACAGTTGAAAGAAAAGTGAAAAATAATTATAATAAAAAAATACAATAAATACATGCAAGAAAAAAGAGAGTCACTTACACAAATGAAGAAAGAAGGAAAAATAGAGAGATGACAGCATATGAGAAATTGGGCGAAATAAAGATAAAAAGTAGTATTTTTTAGCCGATTTGTCAAGGAGGGAAAAAATTCACTAAAGTATACCTAAATATACCCTACCTGACCCTGAGCCTATGTTTCAAGATAAGGAAGTCCTGTTGTGATCCTAAGAGTTGTATGGTGAAATAAAGAAGTGAAAATAAGGGCAAGCTTATGGTAATATTTATGAATGAATTGTGAATTTGTTCTGAGAGTGAGTGTGGAAAAGTAATCCTTATACTCTAAATTAAATCATTGTGTGAAAAATGAGGATATTGTTTTGAAGTGAGGACACTAGTTGAGCAAATCGGTGAGAGGTTGAAGAGGATAGGTGTCAGTGCGTGGTGAGTCTGTGTCATGGTCTGATTCCACATAATTCAAGCCTAATAGTGATAACATGCATAAACATGATGAGACTGATCGGGATTGATAGCCAAATGATTGCGAAACCTAAAACATGGATACTATTGTACAAAGATTTTGTAGTGAGTCATAGTGTGTCGCTTGAGGACAAACAACGAATTTAAGTTGAGGGTACTGATATACCGTGGTTTCACGGTATTTTTAATGCTTTTTCGTTAAGTTTAGTGTGTGTCCAAAAGCCTTTTGTATTGATTTTTATGTAAGTTTCTCTTTATTTGCAGGAAATCTGTCTAAAGATGAACACAGAAGTTTTTGAGTTAGAAATGCAGAAAAGTTACCACCTATGGAGCTTGTGAAGGTCCGCCGAGCTTGTGACGGTCCGTAGGTGGCATCGTAGTAAATCTCCTGAAGGAAGATGGGGAAGTCTGACCTAAGTGTAGGATTACGAAGTTCATCACGGACCGTCAAATCCGCGATGGTCCATCCTGCAGGTTCGTCGTGATTAGCAGAGAGTAGTCCCAGTACCCAAATTCCAAGAAGTTTAAGTGTTATGGAACGGAGACCCTCGACGGACCGTTGTGCTTGGAACGGTCCGTCATACCTGTTCGTCGAGGGTAATGAAAAAAGCAGCAAAAGGATTTGTAAAGTATAGGATGACGGAGGCCATGACGGCCCGTCGTGACCATGACGGGCCGTCGTGACCACGATGGCCCATCACGAGGTCGGTCGACTCGGACGCGTTATGACTGATTTTCAGCAATTAGAGTCATTCTTTCATTAGGTTTTTGTTTTTTATAAATAGTTGAAAAAACCTCGTTTTTGGGGTTAGACTCTTTGTTAGTAGACTCTTTATTAGACTCTTTCTTAGTAGACTCTTTGTTATGAGACTTTTTGATTGTTAGACTTTTGGAAAATCTTTAGTCCTAGATTAATTTCAGTAATTGAGACACTTTTTTCTGGAATTGATTGGTGGTGCGTTTGGTGATTTAACTTCTGGATTTTATTCTTTCTCATTGAAGTATGTGCATGAATTCTTATATTACATATATGAATTTTGTGATTATCACTATGGGTAACTAAACTCCATACTTAGGGTTGTGGTAACCATGGGTGAATAATGAGGTAAAATCTAACTAAAATAACAATTCTAGAATAGTGTCTTGCATGTATTGATAATTCTTTCGTTTAGATGGCCAACGTTAGAACTCGCCTTAATGCTACTTGCCGGACCAAGGAGGTAGATAATAGGAAAAAAATTATCAACATATATTTAGTGTCTACTAACTAATAGGCTAGTATTGATTGGTACGAGGTAATAACTTAGTCAAATATCGAATACAATGCTTAATATGAGGTAAAGGTAAGGGTTAGTATAGCAACACACGTAGCCTGACCAAGGTGCGGAGTGAAATTTCTAGATGCCGGACCAAGGATTTAGAAATACATAACTTATCACTTTGCATGCAAGATACTAGGAAAGAATTGTTCTAGTTAGAATTATCAAGTTAGGAACTTGTGGGGAACACTTAAACCCTAGTTACTTTTATTAATTGATTAAACTCCAAGGTTTGATTCTGTTAGTTGGTTACTTTAATTTAGTTAGTTATCTTTATTAATTTAGAAATTAAAACCCCCCCTTTATTGTCTTTTGTTTTCTAAGGAAATAATTGACTAAATATTAGTAATAACAGATTAAAGTTAAGTCTGAACTTTTTTCCTCGTGGGAACGATCCACACCTCATTAGTTGGGTTCTTTACTTGATACGAACGATTTACTTCTTATTTGAGAAGTAAGTTTGAGCGTATCAGCCTACACTAAGCAACATACCATAGGTGATCCTAGTTAGGGTTCATTATATTACTTTCATTGTCTATTTTACTTTATAAAAATCCTAGCCTTAACCGACAATAAGAACATGTAAGCCAAACATGGAATTCGGTGTCATCCCCTCACACCAAAAAAGGGGTACCTTACTTTCAAAGGTAAGACATGAATATCATTCTAGCATTTTAGATGGATCCACTAGCTAGGTTCTATGGGGAAACATAGTTATGGAAACTTGGATCATATATGGAAACCCTATTTATGCCTATTTGGCATTGTAGTTATCCACCTCGGGAGCACTATGGTGAAGAAGCCCCCCCCTTTTTGAAGGGACACCCCTCATCATCAAGTTCACTCGGTGCTACACTAACTTTCCTTTATTAAAAAATATTTATTAACTTTACTGCATAAAAATGGATTTAGGAGGTTTAATTCTTCATATGATTAGCTCATAGGTTATAGATTAGAATGTCCTGTCATCAACCTAATTCATGTGAGAAAACATTTCTCATGGACATAGCATATCAAGCACAATCTAGTTTAGAGTACAATTGTAAATAACTTTCAAGAGATTTCCTCTTTACTAGATTTTCATATATGCTTCATTATAAGCATTCATGTGTCTATGTGTACTTACATGAGAATACCTTTCACATAAAAAGATTTAGAAACTACACATATGCATATTTCATTAGATCATACACATTCATATTCGTAGCTTAATCATTCATTAATACTTGTGTACATAGAGTAAGCACCGTAGGAGTTATTCTATTAAGGTAGACGTGTGCAATGTGTAGGAAAAGTTCCATACCATTGACTACACTAGTGTACCTATCAAGTCATCCTAGTTAAAATACATTTCATTCATCATGGATATATACATAACATGCATAGTAGTAGACATTAGTGCATGTGAGAATTATCCTTTCACTATAAACCATGAATCTATACTACTCATAAACATGCATGAGGTGTGAGTGTGATTAAATTGGTCAAAATGATCACATAATGGCTATCAACATCACATCTAGTCAGCTACCGTCTTAAGACCACAGTGCACATTCATCCACAAACCACACACCACATACTAGCATAGGAGACAAGACACTTTCACATTACATCCAAGACTCCTAACATTGGCTAATATCACACATTCATATCAGTTACATAGGTCGAGGTCATTCATATATAGACTTCATCAATGATACATATTTAGAAAAACCTAACCCTGACAACCTTATTCACATATAGAAGCATCATCAATACACCTAGAACATGATACTAGATTAGAAGACTAAGCATATAACCTCATGTGTGTGATCATCATAAGACACTTAACCAAACATCAATTTGTCTGCAAGGAAATGAGCATAACATATAGATATATAGAAAATAAGGTAAACACCTCCATCATGAGTGGACCATACCAATCAATGCCATACAAGTGCAATTTAACTATCAATTTTATAGAAAAGTATAGGAAGTAGGGCAAACCCACCAATTCTCCAAACTTTGATCATCATTGATCAAAACTCGTAATTCATCATAAATTCTTATATAAGGCAGTACCTAAAAGTACAAAAACCTAAACGAAATCATTATTCAACCATTACAGGATCAAGATCAAATTATGTACACTACATCATCAATTCTATATAAGGTGGGGCTATAATGTCGAACATAGCAAACCTTCAAACCTTGATATTCTTTGATCAATTACCCAACAATTCATCATCAATTGATATAAAGAAACATATATAACTAAGCAATTCATTTCAATATAAACACAATTTGATTATCATCTTATCAAGATCAAAAGACCCACATTATATCATAATTTGAGAATCTTGGAGGATCATGGGTTTAGCATGAAATTGGAATGAAATTCATCATTAAAACAGTATATAATAATAAATATATCATAAGCTTGATTTTTAAATCAATTTGAGAAAGAACCCATGGCTAGATTGAAATTTGGGAATTTTGTTCTTTTGAATCACTTTTGAAATTTTTTGAGTGAACTCCTTAGATGAATGGCTAACATAGGATGAAGGATTACCATACCTTATTGATTCAATACCCATGTATATTTGGAGAAGAAACCATGGATATCCAGCCCCTAGCTTGAACCTTGAGTTTTCTCTCCAATAGAGGTTTGACAGAATTTGGAAGAGAAGAGGGCTTTTGGGAATTTGATTTATGATTGGGTATTGGGATTTTGGCTTGGGGGTTTAAATAAGTGCTAAAAACTGTTTATAACCGACTCCCTATTACTCAAAGTACCCCCACACTTATTTGGACTTTTAGACATGTCAAACTTAACATTCATATTCGAATACGGGGAACAAGTCAGCGTTGCGGAGCTTTTCCCATATGATTTTTAGAATTACTTCTTGGGATAGTAGATTCCACGTTGTGTCCGTGACACGGACCAAACATTTGGCCGAAGGACACCGTAGTTTTCAATGCGGACCTATTTCACCTATGTGCAAAACGTTGCTACCTTGGGCTTCTTATTGGCTATAGGATAGTTTCTCCTCTAAGACCCCTAGGTGGTCGTTGGGGAGTCGTTCCCGGACGTTTAGACCCTAAATATGTTCATATAAATGTTAGGGTCATATCCAATAAATTTGAGCACCAAAAAACATATTAAACAGACTAAGGCACACTAGGACGTACCAACACGTTTCAAGGCTAACTTTTGAACGTCTTGTACGTTCACCTCTAAAAAACATCAAATCAAGTATACATATTGTAAAAACAATTATTTAACATATTTTAAACAAATTGAGTGAAATTTAAGGCTCTAATTACCTTACTTCATTTTGATAGACCTTACAATATCCCCAACTTGGGAGCATTTTTCCTCGAATGACACATGGAACATTTTAAAACACTTTCAAGGACGCAATGAACCATATAGAATCTCACTAAATTCAACACATAAACGCACAAAATTCAACGCACCGAACTTACAAGGAACACGAACTTCAAATCATTTTGCACTCCCTCAAAGACAAGCAATTAAAACCTTTATTCACTCACTCCTTAATGCATAAAAAACATAGGTTCTTGTCATGTTCATAGGAGGAACATCCTTATACTAATCATAACATGGTCTTTACATCTTATTACATTAAGATCTCATTATTCAACAACCTTTAACTCACACATAGTCATATTCAACATCACTCAAGAAGCAACAAGCAACTTACACTAGATGCACACAGATCATTAGTAATGTAGATCAACAAGGATCCGTTATCATTTAGTCATAGTACCATTAAGGTCATACTTTACATCATGATGTTTAGTTATGTTTAAGGAGGAATGTCCTTTCTCCTTAACGTACTCACATGTTATCATAGTTCATATACAAGCAATAAACAAGAGCCAATTCATTTCAAATGAGGAATTCTCAACTTTTAACAAAAGAATGCTCATGTTTCCTTCCTTCGACAGTCCAAATGGCAAATCACACCACACAAATCACAACAATAGAAAGTAATTTCACAAAGTTTCAATTTCTATCATGAAAATAGGTTTCATAAGGAAGAATCATTTTGGGAAATTCTTGCAATTTATAGGAACACATCAAGAGCACTAGCTAAACATACCAACACCTCTTAAGAGTTACCCTACATTAATGTCACATCCGGGGAGCACCCTCTAGACTTAACCGGCGTCGTTATCCTCTTTGAGGACTAAGACTAGCCTCCTAGATTACATCATTACATCCATAGGCCAAAATATAGAAGATTTAAAAACATTTCATTACTTCTACATTGAGGTTTACATAGCCCTCTACATACATAATATTTATATCGAGTTTATATAGACACTTTGTATAGGAAGATTACACAGTTTTCTATTTTATAGCACATAGATATATAAGATAAACATAGTCTCAAATGGATGTCTCATATCATAACCATCTAAAAAGAGTATAACAATTCGGGCCTAACCCATACATCAATGTAATAAAGCATCATATAGGCTATACAATGTCTAGTACTCAAATGAAAAGGAAAGAACATAGAAGTATAAAGACTAGAACAACATCATAATCTTGATATTGGCATTACCCTCTTAAAGTGAAGACCTTCCCAATTTTAATGAATGAGGATTTCAAGTCTTCCTTCAAACTTGTCTCAAAAGTCCTTCAACGACCGAAACCTAAAATGTTTTGGAAAATGTTAGAAAATGGGGTTACTACACCACTTGGACTAGGTATGAGACCATATGCACACCTATAATGAAATCATGCTAAAAAGGACAATTCATTAAAGTATGCAATTTACTTTGAAAATCCTTATGCACATTCAAGAAGACCATGCCAATCAATAAGACATATTCATTTAGTCAAAAGTATGTATATCAGAAGACTAACAATATTAAATCTAGTCAAGTCAACATGCATATAACATAATTGAACACATAGTCAAGACCACCCTATCATCGAGTTATACTAACAACAAGCATGAATAAGAGTTCATTACAATATAACCAAAGTAAGACAATTACCCATGAACCCTCAGTAAGTCAACTAGTACAATAACCCAGCAAAGCCCCAAAACCTTACACAATCAAGTAAACTCAACAAGAATCATGTCCAACATCCAACTTTTCATAGCATATCATTAAGAGTACTTGTCATTATACTTTTAAAATGGAGACTACACATATTCATAAGTGAATTCAACATCATACGATACTATCAACGTGAAAGATAATCATATACATATCATGTACCATTATAAGCATATGCATAAATAAGAACATCCTCCTAAGACTTACCTCAAGTCTAACTAGTTCAATGTTTAGGCAGAGTCCCACACCCCTGCCTAGACTAAGATAAAACCCTTAGGTTATCCTAGTTAGAGTTCATTCCTTTAGTTCATTGTACCTTTTGGAAACATCTTTCCTAAACCGACATAGACCACACGAGATAATGTGGAATACGGTGACATGGAACCCTACACCGAAGGAAGACGGACTACTTGCCTAGGTAGTAACATAACATGAACATAGAAACTACGTGGATCAACTAGCTTGTATTCCTATGGGGGCAACATAGTTCAAGAACTAGGAGATATAGTTGGGACCCTCTTTATTTACATGCATTATAGTCTCCAATCTCAAGAGTATATTAGTGATTCTACCTTCCCTATGTGGGAAGGGACATTCCTCAGTCTAGCTCAGTCAGTGCTAAGCTAGAGTCCCTTTTTTTGAAATGTCTTAAATGTCTTCATTAATCATCCTAACTTAATGTAGGTCATAGGGTCTATCCCTTGTATATTAATCATATTAATAGCTCAATAAGAATTGCATGAGTATAGTACTTTCATTACAATTCACATAAGTGAGGTTAGCACATTTACATAGTCACATCATGATAAAGCACATTGGTAAATATCACCATCCTTATAACATTTAAATCTTACACAAAACCTCATAAATCATATTCAATAAACCTCAATTGGTCTTAATACAAAGTATACTTTAATGCATTATCATCACTTTATCACAAGTTACCACAATTGAAGTAAAGAATAGGGATCACAAGACTTACCAAGTCTTATTCATAACCTATCATCAAGGTCTTATCATCAACTCTTAACTCAACCCAATAAGGGTTTAATATAATCACACAACAATAAACATCACGATAAAAAAGTCAATTGAATCACTACACTACAGTCCATCACTAGTTCATAACTTAAGATAAGAGACCTAGGTCAAATCCATAATCTACTTCATAACCTAGATCAATTTCTCAAGCACTAGCATGATAAGAAAAAAATTAATCATAATCTATTCTTAATGGATACAATAGCATCATGGAATAGAAATTCAACCAATAACCAAGTCTATTGAACCAACACTACTCAATTTTCATTAAGATCACAACCTAGGGTTAAGGGGAAAATGTCATTTTCTAAAAACTACACCAATCCATCAATAAGTAGTATAATATAGTTATAATTCATTATTTTATAATCAATACAATCTAAAGAAACCGTAAAATAATCAATTTTTTGATCAAATTCGAGATTCGAAAAGACGCCACTTGAATTTCATACTTTTGAAACCAATTTGATGGAACCCTTTGGGGAAAAAGGTCCCAAAGGTGAAAGTAATCCCATACCTTATTTTTTGATGAATATTTATGGAGAAAACTTGGTTATTTCATCTCTATAACCCCTCTTGACCTTGTATACTATGGTATTCTTCAACTTGGAAGAGAGAAAGAAGAGAGAAGCAAGAGAGTTTGTTTTGGAAATTATGAAGGCTTAGGTTAGTTTAATTAGCATAGGGTCTTTATATAGGTTGTTCACTAACTTTATTAGACAACTGTTAACCACTAATTAATTAAATATCCACTTAATTAATTAAATTCACCAAACTTAAAACGTGCAGTAAAACAATTTGTCCACAGATGACACCCCGATCGATGCCCCATTTGTCAATCGACGGATCATGGGACCAATCGTACTTTTGGTTCTTCGTTGAGTTCAGAGACTTGTAAAAACATTATTTTGCCAAATATTCTAATTTTCCATCTATAAATTCAATCAACGCCCCGTCAATTTGAACACGGTCCGTTGATTGTACTCGTTTGTGCACACTCCCTTGGGCAGTCTTTGACCAAATGCAAGGATCCTCCTCAAGGGTTTCTGTTTGGTACATGGAGAGTCATTACGTGTTAGACATTGTTTCACCAAAATTCATCAATTTCCGACTCCTAAAAGTTAGTGAAATAGGCTAAGGCACACTAGCACCTCCTTGAACTAATTTCCGGATATCATGGACATTCCTTGATGTTTTGACTCCTACACTTCATAACTAACTTATATACCTTAATATTGACCTTAGAACATTGTCTAAACCTTTTGACACCTATGTTAGACTCTAGAATATGCCTTACAATACACCATTTTAGGTCTACAACCACACTAATTCTAAACTACACTAATAAAGTGTTGCCTAAAGTAGTTTTGGGAACACTTTTAAAGCATACCCGAAATTTTTAATTTTCAGCTACGATAATCATGGAAACACTTCAAAAGTGTTCTCTTTAATGGTATAAGCTACACTTCGTAAGTATTGTTACAATATGATATAATTGACAATACCTATTTACATATATGACCACACTTCTGAAATGTCTTATTTTTATAATTGAAAAAAACAACACCTTATACCTGTTGCCTTAAAATTTTTCACTAAAGCATTTAATTTTTTCACTCTCCCTCCAATTATTTTTAACTCTCCCTCCCATTTTTGTTGGCAAAAAAAATAAAGATTAATAAATCATGAAACATTTAACTTTTTCACGCTTTCCTCTTTCACTTCACTTTCGTCTTTAGCTTTCCTCTTTCACTTATTTGATATAGATAATTTATGAAGAACCAAAGAGATCTAAAGAACCAACACGAATAGGCCTGAAGAACAACTTCTCTTTTCCGATACAGATTGTGCGAAAAACAGGCTGAAGAGTTGAAGTCGACCAAGAATAGAGCTGAAGAGTTGAAGTCATACTAATAGCTCAAGTCGTTTTCTCCAATAACGATTTCTACAAGAGTAAGTACAATTCTATTTTCCGATACCTATTTTGTCAAGCGTTAGTACTCAAACAGGTCTTCTTGTTAGCTGAAGTGTTTAATTTTTTATTTTGTGTTTAGAAGGAATGAATACTTTTGGGTTTGTTGGCAAAATAATGAACTTAAGATAATTAGTCTCTTCGTCATACTTTTCTCTCAAGTTTCTGATGGAAGAATACGATTGAAAACAGATATTACTGGAGTAGGTTTTGTCATGTGAGAAATTTCATTTGGAAGTCTAAATTTTAGTTCTAGGGTTTTGATATTCTTGTGTTTTTATACGATTTTTGGAAGTATTGATTGTATGTTAGCTTCATCAGTTGATTTTTAGGAGTGTAGCTCGTATTTTATCCTCGCTATATAAACCCCTTTTTTCATTGCTAGGGGTTGGAAAAAAGTTCGGATTTTATTTGCGCAAAAATATTAGAGCAGCTAAAGAAAATAGTTTATATATATATATATATATATATATATATATATATGTACGTATATATATATATATATATATATATATACGTATATATATATATATATATATATATATACGTATATATATATATATATATATATATATACGTATATATATATATATATATATATATATACGTATATATATATATATATATATATATATACGTATATATATATATATATATATATATATACGTATATATATATATATATATATATATATACGTATATATATATATATATATATATATATACGTATATATATATATATATATATATATATACGTATATATATATATATATATATATATATACGTATATATATATATATATATATATATATACGTATATATATATATATATATATATATATACGTATATATATATATATATATATATATATACGTATATATATATATATATATATATATATACGTATATATATATATATATATATATATATACGTATATATATATATATATATATATATATACGTATATATATATATATATATATATATATACGTATATATATATATATATATATATATATACGTATATATATATATATATATATATATATACGTATATATATATATATATATATATATATACGTATATATATATATATATATATATATATACGTATATATATATATATATATATATATATACGTATATATATATATATATATATATATATACGTATATATATATATATATATATATATATACGTATATATATATATATATATATATATATACGTATATATATATATATATATATATATATACGTATATATATATATATATATATATATATACGTATATATATATATATATATATATATATACGTATATATATATATATATATATATATATACGTATATATATATATATATATATATATATACGTATATATATATATATATATATATATATACGTATATATATATATATATATATATATATACGTATATATATATATATATATATATATATACGTATATATATATATATATATATATATATACGTATATATATATATATATATATATATATACGTATATATATATATATATATATATATATACGTATATATATATATATATATATATATATACGTATATATATATATATATATATATATATACGTATATATATATATATATATATATATATACGTATATATATATATATATATATATATATACGTATATATATATATATATATATATATATACGTATATATATATATATATATATATATATACGTATATATATATATATATATATATATATACGTATATATATATATATATATATATATATACGTATATATATATATATATATATATATATACGTATATATATATATATATATATATATATACGTATATATATATATATATATATATATATACGTATATATATATATATATATATATATATACGTATATATATATATATATATATATATATACGTATATATATATATATATATATATATATACGTATATATATATATATATATATATATATACGTATATATATATATATATATATATATATACGTATATATATATATATATATATATATATACGTATATATATATATATATATATATATATACGTATATATATATATATATATATATATATACGTATATATATATATATATATATATATATACGTATATATATATATATATATATATATATACGTATATATATATATATATATATATATATACGTATATATATATATATATATATATATATACGTATATATATATATATATATATATATATACGTATATATATATATATATATATATATATACGTATATATATATATATATATATATATATACGTATATATATATATATATATATATATATACGTATATATATATATATATATATATATATACGTATATATATATATATATATATATATATACGTATATATATATATATATATATATATATACGTATATATATATATATATATATATATATACGTATATATATATATATATATATATATATACGTATATATATATATATATATATATATATACGTATATATATATATATATATATATATATACGTATATATATATATATATATATATATATACGTATATATATATATATATATATATATATACGTATATATATATATATATATATATATATACGTATATATATATATATATATATATATATACGTATATATATATATATATATATATATATACGTATATATATATATATATATATATATATACGTATATATATATATATATATATATATATACGTATATATATATATATATATATATATATACGTATATATATATATATATATATATATATACGTATATATATATATATATATATATATATAAACACATTCAAGACAGGGAGAGTCAAGTGTCCATAAAAGTATCACATTCGTTTCAAAGATCAGTTTTCTCAAGTTTTGTTCGAGTGTCATCCTTCGTTAGTGTTAAAGTTTCTTGGTGAAGATCGTTTTCCTTTTCTTCCCATTCCAGTTCACTCGCTGAAGAAAGGTAATGTTGTTTTCTTTATAGTTTCCGTTGCATATTAACTCTACCCTCCAGTTACTCTACTTGTGTGATTACGTCATCTCTGTTGTTGTATCCTTAGACCTCACTCGTGGGGTTACACTAGTTTTTATGTTGGTGTTCTAATAACAGTATTGCATATAGTTTAATGTCACAATCTGCACATTGAAGAGAACCATCAGGCTTTGATTTGTTGTGTTACGTCATGAGTAACATATCACAACCTGCACATTGAAGAGGATCTCCTTTATTTGGTTAGATATCAAGTATCGGTCTATCTTCCGGTGGGGGTTGCTGGTTTGTGAACAGATATTTTTCCCCTGCTTGGCCACAAATGATTATGTAAATAGGTGAATATGTGGTCCTTCCTTTTCTTTTCATGTTACATAGTTAAGATTTTCATTGTTCTTATTTTGATTGCTGGTTTTGTTGCTTGTCCATGTTTAAGATCTTTCTTGCTATACTAGGTAGATCTTTAAACCTGTGATACTGCTGCATGTCTTCTTGGTTAATAGCTATGTTGCTGATGCAATCAGCTAATTGATAAGCTTCTCTAAATATATGTACTATCTGTATTTGAATTGTCACCATAATCATATGCATCTCCTCTATCTTTTCAATTACACTCTAAGGTACCCTCCATTCTCGTTGAATCATGTTCTAGAGACTTAGCGAGTTAGCATCTAAAATGACCTTTGTGATTCCACACCTCTTGCAGTAACTTAGTGCTTTCCAAATTGTTGTGCTTTAAGCTTCCTTTTTTTTTTCGTGTTGCCTATGGCTTCTACATATACTACATCTCCTTAGCTTCCTCTAATACAAAATCCTTAAGAGATCTCTCCTCGGTTGCCTTTGCGCCATTCGTATTACACTTTACCCAACCTTCCCCTTGTAATAGACCACTTTACTATGTGATAGTAAAGATTTGGTTTACACTGCTGATAAATCAAATATCCCCGACCAATGGTAAGGATAGCTCCTAACCATGGATATTTGGCTCTTATAACGTTAAAAGAGCACTTCTTGGCAAAGAGAGAGGGGATTCAAAGATAAGATCCCAACCAAATCAATTTGAGAGCATAACCATGACCCAATTGATATATCACTCATTTGTAATGCTTCAGAGAATGCTTTCTCATACTTGTGCTCCCCTAACTGTCTAGATATCTATTTTGTTGGATCTGGAGGTGTCTCAATATTTTCATGTAGCAATGATCCATTATTCATATGGTTGAGTGGTTTGCTTATTGGGAATTTGCTCGAGACACTACAATGGCAAGCAACTTCCTCATACTATCCGCATGCTCTCTACTCAATGTCTGTGTCATTGCCAATGCTGAATTGATTGCATCTATCAGAGCAATTTCCAAAGGTGAATGCGCAGATTCAAATTGTTGTTGTGGAGCAACTGTATGGTCAGCAATGCCTTTATTAAAATGTTGAATTTACTTGCTCAAACGGTGACTTGTATGACATCTCAAAGGTAGGATCACTGAGACTTCCAAAGTATATTTCAGTGTTTCTTGTAAAGTTTGCTTGCTAGAGGTTTGGAATTGTGCTTGGATTTGTCTAGGTACAGTAGCTTCAAATTTGGAGTTTAATGATTTCTCTAGTTGATTCACTACCTTGTCACCAACTCCTATATACACCATAAAATTAAGACAATTTAATTGTTTTGGGAATATCTAGTCGAAATGCTTCATCTATCTGAAGCGATTCAATCTCACTCTTGTTCTCTATCAATTCCTTTGCTCTATCAGCAGTTCAAGGTTTTGCATTTTCAGCACCACCACTTGTTTGATAGGATGTGTTGTTAGCTTTGCGAAAAAGGATGTTGATACATTGGATTTTATATTTAGTAGTTCCAGTTCTAGTCCCAAAAGTCATTTCTCTTATGTAAGAGTAGTAGTCAAAGATGGTTCAGCCACATTTAAGTTGAGGGAAAAACTTGTAAATGCAGGAAATATTTCAAACTATGACTTGTAGTATTAACCTAAGACCTCTCTGGAACTTGTTGTTTATTTTGAATGTGATGTTGAAGGTGGTATAATTGGATCTATGGTGTTGATTCACTTTTCTACAATAGGCAGATAGATAACTTTCATTTGATTGTTTGTGTTAAATTAGCTTCTTTTTGACGGCCACAATGATCAAGGATGTGAGATACTAAGAGGTCATTTGTTTAGGGCTATTGGCAAATTGTCTCATAAAGGAGGAAAGACAAAATTTTCTATAAAGAATGAGACAAAGACTAGGATGGTAATTGCAGATAGTAAGTTACATATATTGGGATCATTTTTTAACATTAAGATTGCTAGAGATTCACTTTGTAGTCTCATTATGGGGTCTCTTGCTGGTAAGGTTTATTCCAAGCTTAGAGTTGTTACTACCGGGCCAAGATGCTTTAATATTTCTTCTTTGATTTATAAAATGTTTAAGTATTAAATTATGATTTTGTTTGAAACTATTGGGGAATCCTGAGACTTTTATCAAGTAAGTCTTTTTCAATAGATGAATACTTTATGTATGGAGTGATTATAGGTATACGAGGCGATGAACGTATACTTTCAGTTTCTATTGGTGTCATGGTTATAGATTTGTGTTATGATATATATGCTTATGTTATATGGTGATTTGTACTTCTTATGTGCTTTGTTAGACAATAATATGATTATTTTAATAAGATAAGTTAGTTAGGTTACCGTTGCACATTTTTTGTTTATATGTTAGTTATGTTTTCAACTCATATTAATCTACCCTCCACTTATTCAACTTGTGTGATTATGTTGTGTCTATTGTTGTATCCCCAGACCTATGTTACAGATTTTCGATGAACCAAGGTAAAAAGAGGTGAAACAGCTGAAGAATCAATTCTCTTTTTCGATATACGCTAAAAGAGTTGAAGTCATCGAAAAAATGAGCGGAAGAGTTGAAGTCATCGAAGAACTATAGCTCAAGTTGTCTTCTCCAATAACGACTTGTTGAAGCGTAAGTATGATTATCTTTTTCGATACCTATTTCGTCAAGTTTTAGTACTAAAAAGAATCTTCTTCTAAGCTGAAGTTTTTATTTTTTGTTTTGTGTTTAGAAGGAATTGAATACTTTTTGTTTATTGGCGAGATGATAAACTAAAGCTAATTAGTCTCTGTCACACTTTTCTATCAAGTTTGTCACTGTAGAACACGATTTCACGATTTCAAATAGATTTTGTTGGGATAGGGTTTATCAGGTAAGAAATTCTATTTTGGAAGTCTAAATTTTAGCTCTAGCGTTTTGATATTCTTTTGTTTTTATACGAATTTTAGGAGTGTGCTAATATTTTAGCTTCGTCAGTTGATTTTTGGGAGTGTAACTAGTATTTTAGCCTCCCTATATAAACTTCTTTTTCACTATTAGAGGTTGGAAAAAAGTTGAGATGTATTTGAGCAAAAACATTTAAAGTAGTTGAAGAAAATAGTTAAAAATATATATATAGAAACACATTCAAGGCAGGGAGAGTCAATTGTTGATACGAGTATCACATTTTCTAATTCGTTTCGCTGATAAGTTTTCCCAAGCTTTGTTCCAGTCCGTGATTTTGCCCGGAACACTCATCCGTTGTTAGTGTTCTCGTTTTACAATGAAGATTGTTTTCATGCTCGTCTTGTTCCAGTTCATAAACCAAAGAAAGGTAATGTCATTTTCCTCAAAGTACTCTTTTCGCCTCTTCTTCTATTTTAAGAGTGATATTGTGACTATTTGAAAGTTTTTATGATGAGTTTGTTTCTATTTATTTTTATTTATCTTTAAGTGTATGTTGATTCATTATGAGATATGTGTTTATTAATTATTTACTTTCGCGGGTCTGATGTAATATCGTTTTAAAGATTCGAGAATTTGTATTCATTGTTGTTATTCCCCTAATTTCTTTCAACGTTTTGTTTTTTTGTTTCTATTCTTGATCTTGCTCTTGTAATGTCCCTTAACCTGTGTTACTACCTAGCATTTGATTTGTTATTCGTCATTTTTTCTCTCTAAGTTGGGAGAACAAACTAAGAGGTCAATATTCTGGGTTCATGTGCCATAATTTACTACGATTTTGAGTACATAGATTGTGTTTGTTATGGATATTTTTAATCATTTTATTGGCTGTTGTGAGGGTCTATTTTGATGGGTAAGATTTATTTTCCTTCTCCAGGTTGCATGTAACTCGTCGTCCAGTTTTTCCCTGCAGCGTCATTTTCTATGGTTCATCTTTTTCTTTTTGGTAACAACTGTAAATATTACCATACAACCAAAAAACAGTTACATCTTAAAGAGAACCTATTCATGGAACAGTTATAGGCCTCCAACCAACAGAACAACTAATTACATATTAATTTCTGAATGAAATCTCTACAATTATGAGCATTCTTTTAATTATTAAGCAAATATATTCTTTCTATAATTTCTTTTTTATCATCCTAATTGCCTATTCAATTTGAATAGTGTTTCTTTTGAACTTCTTCCAATTTCTTGCCCTCCAAGTGTGGTATAAGATTGCTCCACATATGGCTGCCATAATTTCCTTCTTGAACTGCTTCGAGTACTTCATTTTAATTTTATCCAAAATTGTTGCATTCCCATTATTTTTAATGCTTGCACCTGTCCATAGGTTGATCTTACTCTAAATATCTTGTATCCATCTGCACTCCTCAAATAGGTGTTTATTTGTCTCCATAAGCTGCTTATCACATAGACAACTGTTGTATCTTCAACAAGGATTTTCAGCTTCAATTTCCTCTCCTATGTAAGCAACATTCCTTGGAAAGCAAGCCACACAAGAACTTCATTTCATGGAAAGGACATTGAGATCCAAACCAACTTAGCAACCCTGTTGAGCTTGAGTAACTGTTTGGATCAGAATTCCCATTATAATTGCCTTGTTGAGCTTGAGTTCTTTTTCCATTCGCATTGCCTTGACTCTACTTAGCCTGTTGGTGAATATTATTGTCCCTTTATTCCTCTGTCTAATCTTTCAAACTAACAATCTTTTTCACTTAAGTGTAAACAGTCTCATTGCTATCACTACTCAAAGATTTACCATTATGACTAGACCTAGAACTAGTGGACTCACCTTTTGTATTTCCTCCGTCATTTTGATATTTGCCTTGTGGTTTGATGATTGTTGCAGGTTGCCCATGTATTTGATCATTATTAATGGCATTCATAGAATTGACATCTTTATCAAAATTATGTTGTCCCTCCTTGGTTGTGATATTATCCAATCGTTTAACTGTAAAAAGGAATTGAGAATTACTCTCCACAGCAATGACTTTCATAGTTGGAGGCTTTTCATTATCATGCTAATTATTTTGGCCTTGTCCTGCTCTGTGGTCAACGTGTTTCAACTGCAGTTCCAATTCTTGTTCAACAATTGTGTGCCGAACTTGTTTCTAGCCATTAGAACCTTCACGGTTATGTACGTGGGACCTCTGCAGATTATTTTCATACCTGGTATTGAAATCTTCAAATTCCAAATGCTGATTGAATTTTAGGAGAGTTTGAAAATAATATTTAAAACATGTGAGGTCAGTAGGGATTGAATCCAAGACCTCACTATAAGAAAGCTATAATTAATTAAAATAAAAAGGAGTGAGACACACAGGATTCAAACCCGAGTGCCTTTAGCCGATTCACCTAAAAATAAAACAGAATTAAAGAAATCAGAGGAGTGGGATTCGAACCCACCACCTCTTGGTCAGATTAAAGGAAAAATTAAAATGAAAAAAAATAAGGGTTGAGGCGTGTTGGGATCGAACCCAAGACCTCTAGGAAGAATAAAAAGGAATTAAGGAGAAATGTAAAGTAGGGTTGTGAGGGTTCGATCCCACACCCTCTTGGTCAAAACAAAAATGGTTTAAGGAAAAAGGAAAATAAAAGAAAATAAGGTTGTGGGGGTTCGATCCCACGTCCTCTCAGTCCCAATGAACGAAAAAAATAAAGAGAGAAATCAAGGGAAACTGAAAAGAAGGCGTTAGGGCTCGATTTTGGGTCCCCAAGCCGTGTGGGACACACTAAATTAAATAAAAATGTAAGTGTTGTCCAAGGGATTCAAAATCGGGTTCCCTTGCCCAATTTCCTTATTCATACATAAGTCATACGTGAATAAATGTTCAAATAATGTTGCCTACATAGATCGAAATCGATGATGTTGGCATACATACAAGAGAGTGTAAAGTTAATGAAGAGACCAGTCCTTATGAGAACTCTTATCAAAGTATTAAGATTAACACACTTAATACTAATGATGAGATGAGAAATCATCTATTGAGCGATGATGTCCTCGTACTAGAAGCCAGCTTCCATGACGTATGAGTTGAATGAAATGGAACTTTATACTAAGCACCGATAGGCTAGCTATGAGAGTTGATGCCTTCTTTCGGGAAGGGTGGAGGTTCACGTAACTCTCATGAGATGAGACTGTCCGGTAATTCACCTATTTTTGGTGTGGGGCAGACACTGGATTTCATGATGCTCACATTATCTATGTCGGTTAAAGTTAAAGTTTCCAATGAATGAATGAGGCCACCCTCAAATGATGCACATAATGAAATGAATGATACCAAAGGTGTTAGGATAGGATAATCAGGAGGTTATCTAGACTTAAGTAATGACACTAGGTCATTCTTGGCTATTGCATAGCAAACCCGATGAAAGTCTTAAACTACATCCCAGGTATAGCTGTTGTTTACACTAGCTTATGAATGAATAAAATGAATTACGTATGAATGAATGCAGTAGACTCTGTGTTTGCTAAAGAAGGCTCCCTAGTTAAGGTCCCATATGTTTAGCCCTCATTTTTGGAAGTCTTAATTTCAAGTCCATGATTCCTAGGTCTTATGGCATATGAACGAATGATATGAAAGATGTTATGTGCTATATGCAATATGTTATGTTCTATGTGTAAGATGTTATATGCTGTGTGCAATATAATACTTAAGATGATGCATGTTACTCTCATGGAATGACTTTCGTAATCCAAATTAGGTAAGTCCCCTTACATTCCTAATCCAAACATGGAAAGTTTACTGACTCAACTTTTTATAAATCATGTTGTTAGGAAAGAGCTATTCTTAGTCATGCATGTCCTTGATGTGTGCTTGCATACACCCATACTTAGTACAAGTGTGTAGTAATCCCATACAATATCTACTTTAAGGTGCAGGCATAATATGCCGTGGTTTCACGGTATTATTAATACTTTTTCCTTAAGTTTAGTGTGTCCAAAAGCCTTTTTGTGCTAATTTTTATATAAGTTTCTCCTTATTTGCAGAAAATATGTCCAAAGATGAATGCGGAGGTTTTTGAGCGAAGAAATGAAGAAGAGACCACCTACGGAGCTTGTGACGGTCCGTCATGCTCGTGACGGTCAAAAGGTGGCAGCGTAGTGCAGCTGCTGAAGGAAGATGGGGAAGTCTGACCAAGTGTGGGGTTACGAAAAGTGTGACGGACCGTCGTATCCATGACGGTCCGTCCTGCAGGTTCGTCATGAAGATCAGAGAAGTAGTCCCAGTACCCATAATCCAAGAATTTCAAGTGTTTTGGAACGGAGACCCTCGACGGACTGTTGTGCCTGTGACGATCCGTCATACCTGTCGTCGAGGCTAATGAAGAGAGCAGCAGAAGAAATTGCAAAGTATGGGACGATAGAGTCAATGACGGTCCGTCGTGACCACGACGATCCGTCGCGATGTCTGTCGATCCAGCCGCGTTTTGACAAATTTCCAGCAAATAGAGTCCTTGTTTAATTAGGTTTTTATTTTTTTATAAATAGTTCGAAAAACCTCGTTTTTGGTGTTAGACTTGGGATTATTTAGTTAGACTCTGGATTATTTAGTGAGACTCTTGATCATTGTTAGACTCTTGAATATTGTGAGACACTCTTGATTATTTTTTAGACTCTTTGAGAGATTATTGATTATCTTGAGACTTTTATCATTGATTGTTGGTGACTTTTGCTGATTAATCAAGTGAACTTTCGGATATTACTCATTCTCATCGAAGAAAGTGTATGAATTCTTATATCACATATTTGAATATTGTAATTATGAGTATGGTAACTAAACTCCATAACTAGGGTTGTGGGAACCATAGGCTAATAATGAGGTAAAACCTAACTAAAATAACAATTCTAGAATAGTGTCTTGCATATTTTGATAATTGTTTCGTTTAGAAGTCTTTTTAACGGGTGGCCAAGGTTAGAACTCGCCTTAATACTACTTGTCGGACGAAAGAGGTAGATAATAGGAAAAGAATTATCAACATAGATTTAGTGTATACTATATAATAGGCTAGTATTGATTGGTACGAGGTAATAACTTAGTCAAATATCAAATACGATGCTTAATATTAGGTAAAGATAAGGATTAGTATAGCAACACACGTAGCCGGACCAAGGTGCGGAGTGAAATTTTCTAGATGTCGGACCAAGGATTTAGAAATACATAACTTATCACTTTGCATGCAGGATACTAGGAAAGAATTGTTATAGTTAGATTTATCAAGTTATGAACCTGTGGGAAACACGTAAACCCTAGTTACTTTCATTAATTGATTAAATTCCAACATTTGAAGCTGTTAGTTGTCTCTTTCAATTTCGCTAGTTACTTTCATTTATTTAGAAATAGAAAACCCCCTTTTTAATATTTTTTTCTTTCCAAGGAAGTAATTGACTGAACAATAGTAGTAATAGATTGAAGTTAATTCTAAACTATTTTCCTTGTGGGAACGATCCCAACCTCACTAGTTGGGTTATTTACTTGACACGACCGCTTTACTTCTTATTTGAGAAGTAAGTTCGAGCGTATCAAATTTTGGCGACGCTGGCTGGGAAAGTAGCTTTTAGATTAACTTAAACTCATTACTATAGTTTAGTTGATATTTTCTTGATTTTACTTTGTTTTATTGTTTTTGATTCGTGCAGAACCACCCTACTTGTATGCCAAATACACGAAGAGAAAGAGAACCCCTGTTTCCCTACAATCACGAATTAAAGCGTACACTACACAACATGAATAGAAACTTGGGAATTAATGATGATGATCCAAACCAGAACATCCCAGCTCCGGTTGATGTTCATGGTTAGTTGTTACCCGATGCTCCAGGTGAACACCAATAGAGGGGACAAAATCCCGCTCCACGGCCCCAAGCATACTACAGAGGCTATGACAACATAGCAGACTCCGATGGGCCACTTGTCTTGGCTCCTATACCACCAGGCCACACCTTCGAGGTAACTAATAGCCTGATGTAAATGCTCAATGCCAGAGGTTTGTTTTCAGGGCTACCTTATGAGGATCCACATGCCCATATAGCTAAGGTAAGGGCAGTGTGTAAAAGTTGTGTAGGGAGACCTTTGGACTTGGATGTAATGGGCTTAGAGTGTTTCCTCTCTCACTGACGGGAGAGGCTGCTATATGGTTCACTGAGCTCCCTTACAACTCAATTTTCTCTTGGAACCAACTAAGGGATGTTTTCTTAGCATGCTACTATCCGGTCTCCGAGAAACTAAACCACAAAGATAGAGTGAACAACTTTGTCGCACTACCAGGAGAGTCAGTTAGTAGTCCTTGGGATACATTCACCTCGTTCTTGAGAAGCGTCCCAAATCACCGTATAGATGATGAGTCACTGAAGGAATACTTCTATCGGGGACATGATGATAATAATAAAGCGGTGTTGGATACTATAGCAGGTGGATCTTATGGGGAGTGTCCTTATGCTGAGATTGCTGAAAAATTAGAGAAAATCTCCAGGAATAATAAAGCTTTGAGTACTAGGAAGTCAGATACCGAGAGAAATACCTTCGCAGTGCAGTCCACTCACAACCCAGCCACAGATGAGATTTCTGAAGAAATGGCTCAGATGAGAACTGAGCTTGGGTTGGTACTAAAACATGTCACTGTGGGTGCTGAAAAGATAAATGCAGCCAACTACTTGTCGAAACCACCGCCACAAAATGATGAATGCTATTATGCGGAGGATTCATATGAAGTAAATGAGCAGACGGGGGTTTCCGACCGAGCGCCCAAGGCTCAAATCAGGATAATTGGCGCCAAGGTCAAGGGAACCAAGGTCGGATCTATGGTAACTATAACCATGAGGGTCAATATGTCCGAGATGGAAACTACAACCGCGACAACAACTTCAACAGGGGTAACTACGGTAACAGAATTGATAGGAATGGGCCCTATGTCCCTCCCTAAAATTGTGATGTTACTCCTAGGGATGGTGGAGATAGTATTGCGCGAGTTGAGGATATGTTGCACAAAATGATGAGGAGGTTCGATGCTAGTGATGAGCACATTAAAGAGTTAAGGAGTGATTTAGCGGGTATTGGGCAAAAAGTTGATACACATGCAATATCGATTAAGCAGATTGAGTTGCAAATGGCCCAATTATCTGCGACTGTGAACACACGGCAACCGGGCACTCTTCCTAGCAACACTGTCCAAAATCCGAAAATGATGCCCACTGTATGACAATCACTACTCGGGGTGGTAAGCAAACCATTGACCCACCTATGCCGTCTAATGAGGAAAAGGTGAGAAAGGATAATGATAAGGTGGTAGAGGGTAGTGGTGACGCAGAAGATAGTATTGGAAAAGATGCAGACGTCCCTACAAAGGTAATTCCCATGCCTAGACCACCACCCCCCTTTCCTCAGAGATTAGTGAAAAAGACCGAGGATGGTAAATATCGGCGTTTTATAACAATGTTGAAGCAGCTTTCTATCAATGTCCCTTTGGTAGAAGCTCTAGAACAAATGCCCGGTTATGCCATGTTTATGAAAGATCTGGTTACAAAGAAAAGATCGGTCACTTTCGAGGATGATGATAGAATGCAGCATTGTAGTGCTACTGCTACAAGATCTCTCGTACAAAAGAAAGAAGATCCGGGTGTGTTCACCATTCCTTGTACAGTTGGGTCATTATATTTTGCGAAAGCATTATGTGATCTGGGGGCAAGCATAAATCTCATGCCCCTCTCGATTTACAAGAAGTTGGGTTTGAGTGACCCAAAGCCCACTGCGATGCGGCTACTGATGGATGATCGAACAGTGAAAAGGCCTATAGGGATACTCCACGATGTGCTAGTAAAAGTGGAGTCGTTCATATTTCCGGCAGATTTTGTTATTCTTGATTGTGAAGTCAATTTTGAAGTGCCTATTATTCTTGGGAGGCCATTCCTTGCTACGGGAAGAGCCTTAGTTGATATGGAAAAGGGGCAGATGAAATTTTGTTTGAACAATGAAGAAGTGACCTTCAACATTTGTAGGTCCATGAGGCAGACTGGTGAGCTCCAATCGGTATCTGCCATATCCCACAAAGAAAAGATGAAGAAGGATAACGAACTAAAAAGTGAAAAGCGAGAGTTTATGGTTGGGGATTTTGTGATTTTAGACAGTTCTAGGTTGCATTTGCTTTCGGGCAAGCTCAAGTCCAAACGGAGTGGCCTTTACTTGATTACCCAAGTATTCCCTCATGGAGCAGTTGAGTTAAAAACCAAGGAGGAAGTGTGGTTTAAGGTGAATAGAGAACGAATAAAACACTGTTTTGGGCATACTTCATCGGTGAATGAAGTGATAGAGGCATACCATCTTGATGAAGGCTGAGTAATCAAGTATCCTCAGTCGTGCCGCGACGTTAAATCAGGCGCTTGTTGGGAGGCAACCCAATGCTTATAGTTTTTTTTCTTTCTTTTTCTTTTTAATAATCGTAGCATTTTCTACTAATGGGTTTAAAATTTGCAGGCGCATCACCAGGAAATTTTACAGAAAATCACTCTGCAACAGTCACCAACGGACACATGCGATGGACCGTCGATTCCATGACGGTCCATCCTGCACAACCGTTCTGGTTGTCAGAGACCCTATTCCTAAGGGTCTCTCACGTTTTCTAAGTGTCCTCCAACGGATATCTACGACGGACCGTCATACTCTCGACGGTCCGTCCTGCATAACCGTCATGACGGTCAGAGACCCCTCTCCTAAGGGTCCCCATTTTTTTCTTATGTGTCCCACGACGGACATCGACGACGGACCGTCATAATCACAACGGTCCGTGCTGATCGTCGGCGCTTTGCGCCCCAGGTTTTCTTCACTTACCACTCCTGTATTTAAATTTTTTTTTATGCATTGGGGACAATTGCATGTCTTTTTGTTGGGGGTGGGGTAAATGGAAAGTGAGTGCTAGGGTGAAGTCTGAGTAGCCCAATTCACTATCCTCTTTTGGGGTTTTCTTGCCTGTGTTCTTTTTCCCCAAAAGACTGATTATTTTTTCTGTTGAACCGGCATGTCTATATCTTGTGTACATAGTTTAATTCTGGATCATGATGGCTAAAATGATATCCTGATAAAATGTAAAATGATGCATGACTAGGCATAGTAATTGATAAATGTGTGGCTCTAAGCATGACATAGAGGTACACCACTTCATGACCCTAAGTCTAAAATTCGAACTAGGTGTCTGATAATCTGGTAGAGTAGTGAGATGTCAAGTGAGTGTGAGGAAGATTTGAATAGTCAACTATTTGTACTAAGCTAGAACTTGCCTGGTTAGTCCTGCTAAAAGTAAGGTGTAATAGATAATTAGGAAAGGATCATAGGCCCTTATTCAATATAGCCCATTGTTTAGCCTAAATAAAAGAAAAACAAATGAAATTTATCCTTCTTTGATCCAAATGATTTGAGCTTAAACTAGACCTTTCTTTTTCACCCTAACTGATCTTTTCTGAGAAAAATGTGTTGGCCCTGGTCCCTCCTTGGACATGTGCACCTCAGCTTATGCCAAAAGCATCAGTTGAGGGTGGCTAATGCAGTAAACAACCCTTTTTATGGCTCTGACCCAACTTTGGGTATTGTGTACTTTGACTCATGGCAAAGCCATGAGTTGAGGGTGGCTATTACGAGGAATGCTCTGGAAAGTGGAGTTGAAAGAACAAAGAGAAAGAAAGAACAAAAGTAAAGTGACTCAAGAATTAATTGAAAGATAATTAAAGAAAAAGAAAAATATACAAGAAATACAAGTAAGAAAAGAAGAGAGTCACGTACACAAATGAAGAAAGAAGAGAAAATAGCAAGGTGAAAGAATATGAGAAACTGGGCGAGATAAAATGATAGAAAATGGTATGTTTAGCCGATATGTCCAGGAGGGCAAAAAGTCACTAAAGTATACCTACATATACCCTACCTGACCCTGAGCCTATGTTACAAGCTAAGAAAGTCCTCTCGTGGTCCTAAGGGTTGTATAACAAACTTAAAGAAGTGAAAATAAGGGCAAGCATATGGCAATATGTATGAATGAGTGTGAATTTGTTCTGAGAGTGAGTGTCGAAAAGTAATCCTTATACTCAAACTGTAATCATTGTGTGANTGAAATTATTGTGTGAAAAATGAGGATTTTGTTTTAAAGTGAGGACACTAGTTGCAATACCGGATATATGAGCACCTCGGTGAGAAATTGAAGAGGATAGGTGTTAGTGCATGGTGAGTCTGTGTCATGGTCTGACTCCACATAATTCAAGTCTAATAGTGATAGCATGCATAAATATGATGAGATTAATCGGTATTGATAGCCAAATGATTGCAAAGGATAAAACATGGATACTATTGTACAGAGATTTTGTATTGAGTCATAGTACATCGCTTGAGGACAAACAACGAATCTAAGTTGAGTGTGTTGATATACCGTGGTTTCACGGTATTATTAATACTTTTTCCTTAAGTTTAGTGTGTCCAAAAGCCTTTTTGTGCTAATTTTTATATAAGTTTCTCCTTATTTGCAGGAAATCTGTCCAAAGATGAATGCGGAGGTTTTTGAGCGAAGAAATGCAGAAGAGACCACCTACGGAGCTTGTGACGGTCCGTCATGGTTGTGACGGTCCATAGGTGGCAGCGTAGTGCATCTGCTGAAGGAAGATGGGGAAGTATGACAAAGTGTGGGGTTACAGAAAGTGTGGCGGACCGTCGTATCCATGACGGTCCGTCCTGCAGGTTCGTCATGAAGATCAGAGAAGTAGTCCAGTACCCATATTCCAAGAAGTTCAAGTGTTTTGGAACGGAGACCCTCGATGGTCCGTTGTGCCTGTGACGATCCGTCATACCTGTCGTCGAGGGTAATGAAGAGAGCAACAGAAGAAATTACAAAGTATGGGACGACGGAGTCCATGACGGTCCGTCGTGACCACGACGATCCGTCGCGATGTCCGTTGATCCAGCCGCGTTTTGAAAGATTTCCAGCAAATAGAGTCCTTGTTTAATTAGGTTTTTATTTTTTTATAAATAGTTCGAAAAACCTCGTTTTTGGGGTTAGACTTGGGAATCTTTAGTTAGACTCTGGATTATTTAGTTAGACTCTTGATCATTGTTAGACTCTTGAATATTGTGAGACACTCTTGATTATTTTTTAGACTCTTTGAGAGATTATTGATTATCTTGAGACTTTTGTCATTGATTGTTGGTGACTTTTTGATATACCGTGGTTTCACGGTATAATTAATACTTTTCCCTTAAGTTTAGTGTGTCCGAAAGCCTTTTTGTGCTAATTTTGATATAAGTTTCTCTTTGTTTTGCAAGAAATCTGTCCAAAGCTGAATGCGGAGATTTTGAGCGAAAAAATACAGAAGAGACCAACTACGGAGCTTATGACGGTCCGTCGTGCCTGTGACGGTCTGTAGGTGCCTGCGTAGAGCAGCTGCTGAAGGAAGATGGGGAAGTCTGACCAAGTGTGGGATTACGAAGCTTGTGATGGTCCGTCATGTCTATGACGGTCCGTCCTGCAGGTTCGTCGTGAAGTTCAGAGAAGTGATCCCAGTACCCAGATTCCGAGAGTTGAAGTATATTGGAACGAAGACCCTCGACGGATCGTTGTGCCTATGACGGTCCGTCATACTTGCCGTCGAGGGGAATGAAGAAAGCAGCAGAAGAAATTGCACAAGTATGGGACGACGGAGTCCACGACGGTCCGTCGCATGGTCCGTCGACCCAGCCGCGTTTTGGCAGATTTCCAGCAATTAGAATTCTTGTTTAATTAGGTTTTTGTTTTTTTATAAATAGTTCGAAAAACCTCGTTTTTGAGGTTAGACACCCGATAGTTAGAGACCTGATAGTTAGACACCTGATAGTTATACTCTTAGATTGTCAAACTCCGTATTGGTAAACGTTGTATTGTGAGATTCTTGATAATCATTAGACTTTTCGTGAGATTATTGATTACTTTGAGAATTCTTGCAAGTGATTTTTGGTGATTAATCAAGCAACCTTTTGGATTTTATTCTTTCTCATTGAAGTAAGTACATGAATTCTTATTTAATATATTTGAATATTGTGTTTATGGCTATGAGTAACTAAACTCCATAACTAGGGTTGTGGGAACCATAGGCAAATAATGAGATAAACCCTAGCTAAAATAACAATTCTAGAATAGTGTCTTGCATGTATTAATAATTCTTTCGCTTAGAAGTCTTTTTAACGGATGATCAACGTTAGAACTCGCCTTAATGCTACTTGCCGGACCAAGGAGGTAGATAATAGGAAAAGAATTATTAACATAGATTTAGTGTATACTATCTAATAGGCTAGTATTGATTGGTACGAGGTAATAACTTAGTCAAATATCGAATACGATGCTTAATATGAGGTAAAGATAAGGGTTAGGATAGCAACACACGTAGCCGGACCAAGGTGCGGAGTGAGATTTTCTAGATGCCGGACCAAGGATTTAGAAATACATAACTTATCACTTTGCATGCAAGATACTAGGAAAGAATTGTTATAGTTAGAATTATCAAGTTATGAACCTGTGGGGAACACGTAAACCCTAGTTACTTTGATTAATTGATTAAAATCCAACTTTCAAAACTGTTAAGTGTCTCTTTCAATTTCGTTAGTTATTTTTACTCATTAGGAAATACAAACCCCCCTTTTTATGTTTTTACTTTCTAAGGAAGTCATCAACCGAACAATAGTAATAACAAGTTGAAGTTAAGTCTAGACTATTTTCCTCGTGGGAACGATCCCAACCTCACTAGTTGGGTTATTTACTTGACACGACCGCTTTACTTCTTATTTGAGAAGTAAGTTTGAGCGTATCAAATTTTGGCGCCGTTGCCGGGGAAAATAGCTTTTAGATTAATTTGAACTTATTACAATAGTTTAGTTGATATTTTCTTGATTTTACTTTGTTTTATTGTTTTTGATTTCTTTTCAGAACTATCCTCCTTGTATGCCAAATACACGGAGAGGAAGAGAACCGCTGTTTCCCTACGATCACGAGTTAGAGCGTACACTGCGCAATATGAATCGTAATTTGGGAATAAATGATGAGGATCCGAACCAGAACATCCCAGCTCCGGTTGATGTTCATGGTCAGATGTTACCCGATGCTCCGGGTGAACATCAACAGAGGGGACAAAATCCCGTTCCACGGCCCCAAGCATACTACAGAGGCTATGATGACATAGCAGATTCGGATGGGCCACTGGTTTTGCCTCCTCTACCCGCTGGCCACACTTTTGTGGTAACTAGTAGTCTGATGCAAATGCTCACTGCCAGAGGTTTGTTTTCAGGGCTACCTTCTGAGGATCCACATGCCCATATAGCTAAGGTAAGGGCAGTGTGTAAAAGTTGTGTGGGGAGGCCTGATTTGGATCTAGATGTAATAGGGCTTAGAGTGTTTCCTCTCTCACTGACGGGAGAGGCTGCTATTTGGTTCACTGAGCTCCCATACAACTCCATCTTTACTTGGAATCAACTAAGGGATGTCTTCTTAGCACGCTACTATCCGGTCTCCAAGAAACTAAACCACAAAGACAGAGTGAATAACTTTGTGGCACTACCAGGAGAGTCAGTTAGTAGTTCTTGGGATAGATTCACCTCATTCTTGAGAAGTGTTCCAAATCACCGTATAGATGATGAGTCACTGAAAGAATACTTCTATCGGGGACAGGATGACAACAACAAAGCGGTATTGGACACTATAGCAGGTGGATCTTATGGAGACTGTCCTTATGCTGAGATTGCTGAAAAATTAGAAAAAATCTCCCGGAATAACAAAGCTTGGAGTACTAGGAAGTCTGATACAGGGAGAAACACCTTTGCAGTGCAGTCCACTCACAACCCAGCCACAGATGAGATTCGTGAAGAAATGGCTCAAATGAGAACTGAGCTTGGGTTGGTCCTAAAACATGTCACTGGGGGTGCAGAAAAGATTAATGCAGTCAGTTACTTGTCGAAACCACCGCCACAAAACGATGAGTGTTATTATGAGGAGGATTCCTATGCAGTAAATGAACAGATGGGGGGTTTCCGACCAAGCGCCCAAGGCTCAAATCAGGATAATTGGCGCCAAGGTCAAGGGAACCAAGGTCGGAACTATGGTAACTACAATCGTGAGGGTCATTATGTCCGAGATGGAAACTACAACCGCGACAACAACTTCAACAGGGGTAACTATGGTAATAGAAACGACAGGAATGGACCCTATGTTCCTCCTCAAAATCGTGAAGTTACTCCTAGGGATGGTGGAGGTAGTATGTCGCGAGTTGAGGATATGTTGCATAAAATGATGAGGAGGTTCGATGCTAGTGATGAGCACAATAAAGAGTTGAGAAATGATTTAGCGGGTATTGGGCAAAAAGTTGATACCCATGCAATATCAATTAAGCAACTTGAGTTACAATTGGCCCAATTATCTGCAACTGTGAACACACGGCAACCGGGCACTCTTCCTAGCAACACTGTCCAAAATTTGAAAAATGATGGACATTGTATGGCAATTTCTACTCGCGGTGGCAAGCAAACCATTGACCCACCTATGCCATCTGATGAGAAAAAGGTGACAAAAGAATCTGATAAAGTGGTAGAAGTTGATGCTGTTACAGAGGATAACACTGCAAAAGATGCTGAAGTGCCTAAAAAGGTAACTCCTATGCCTAGGACACAACCCCCATTTCCACAAAGATTATTGAAAAAGACCGGGGATGGAAAACATCGGCGTTTTATAACAATGTTGAAGCAAATTTCTATCAATGTCCCTTTGGTAGAAGCTTTAGAACAAATGCCCGGTTACGCCAAATTTATGAAAGATCTGGTCACAAAGAAAAGATAGGTCACTTTTGAGGATGATGATAGAATGCAGCATTGTAGTGTTATTGCTACAATATCTCTGGTCCAAAAGAAAGAAGATCTGGGTGCGTTCACTATTCCTTGTACAATCGGGCTATTACATTTTGCGAAAGCATTATGTGATCTGGGGGCAAGCATAAATCTCATGCCCCTCTCGATTTACAAGAAGTTGGGTTTGGGTGACCCAAAGCCCACTGCGATGCGGCTATTGATGGCTGATCGAACAGTAAAATGACCTATAGGGATACTCCACGATGTGCTAGTAAATGTGGAGTCATTCATATTTCCAGCAGATTTTGTTATTCTTGATTGTGAAGTCGATTTTGAAGTGTTCCACCAGACTTGTCCTTTCATCAAAGAAACAAGTTCATGTACGATGTGAAGAAGTTCTTTTGAGATGAACCATACTTGTATAGGAGTTGTGCCGACGGGATTATTCGGCGTTATGTGCCAGAATGTGAGATGTTGAGTGTGTTGGAGGCATGCCATTCCTCACCCGTTGGTGGACATCACAGTGGTATCCGAACCGCTCATAAGATATTACAATGTGGTTACTATTGGCCAACTCTTCATAAAGATGCTCATGTGTTTGCTAAAGCATGTGACAGATGCCAACGAGATGGCGGTATTTCAAGAAAGCAAGAGCTCCCTCTAAACCCCATTCTTGTGATTGAGTTATTTGATGTTTGGGGTATTGACTTTATGGGCCCTTTCGTGATTTCTCATGGGATGAAGTACATTCTAGTAGCAGTTGATTATGTATCTAAATGTGTCGAAGCCATAGCCCTCGCAAACAATGAAGGGAAGAGTGTCACTGCATTTTTGAAAAAGAATATATTCTCTCGTTTTGGCACCCCAAGGGCCATTATTAGTGATGGGGGCTCCCACTTCTGCAACAGATTGTTCAAGGGGTTATTGGAGAAATATGGGGTTCGCCATAACGTGGCTACTCCTTACCACCCTCAAACTAGTGGGCAAGTTGAAGTGTCGAATCGGGATATCAAACAGATATTGTCCAAAACACTGAATGCTAGTAGAACGGATTGGTCAAGGAGGCTTGATGATGCTCTTTGGGCCTACCGGACAACATATAAGACTCCCATAGGTATGTCTCCATACCAACTTGTATATGGGAAAGCTTGTCATCTTCCGGTTGAGTTAGAGCATAAAGCCATGTGTGCTATGACGAAGGTAAAAATGGATTAGAGCGAATCTGCAGAGCAACGGTTAAATGGGTTGAATGAACTTGATGAATTTCGCCTGAAAGCCTATGAAAGCTCAGCACTATACAAAGAAAAGATGAAGAAGTACCATGACAACAAAATTGAAAAACAAGAGTTTATGGTCGGGGATTTGGTGCTTTTATTCAATTCCAGATTGCGCTTGTTTCCAGGCAAACTCAAGTCCAAATGGATTGGTCCTTACACGGTTACCCAACTATTCCCTCATGGAGCAGTTGAGTTGGAAACTAAGGAAGGTGTGTGGTTCAAGGTGAAAGGACAACGCATAAAAATCTATTTCGGGCATGCTGAATCGGCGAATGAAGTGATAGAGGCATACCATCTTGATGAAGTCTGAGTAATCAAGTGTCCCCAGTCGTGCCGCGACATTAAATCAGGCGCTTGTTGGGAGGCAACCCAATACTTATCATCTTTTTAGTAATGGTAGCATTTTTCCATTAATGGGTTTTAAATTTGCAGGCACACCACCAGGAAATTCTGCAGAAAAAAAATTACTCTGCAGCACTCACTGACGGACACATCGACGGACCGTTGTGCCTGTGACGGACTGTCGTATGCATCCGTCGTACCGGGTACGTTTTTCTGCTATTTTGAAATTAGGGCACACACGACGGAACCAACGACGGG
>NC_028643.1:12197268-12198281 GCF_001406875.1 Solanum pennellii | reverse complement strand
ACATGTAGGTCCAAAACACTACAAGGTTGATGTGGGTTCATCGGGGTTGCTTAGGGTACCTTTAGTTCTGTCACTGTCATTCAGAACGAGACCCCGATGACGGACCGTCGTAGCCACGACGGACCGTCGTAGGGTCCGTTGCACAAGCCCTAGTACCCCTGTCCTACCGGACACATGTGACGGATCGTCGTCCTTGCGACGGTCCGTCCTGCACAACCGTCATGCTAGACAGAGACCCTGTTTCTAAGGGTCTCTCATTTTTTCCCAAGTGTTCCCCAACGGACATATGTGACGGGCCGTTGTCTTCACAACGGTCTGTCCTGCACAACCATTCTGGTAGAGACCCTGTTTCTAAGGGTCTCTCATTTTTTTCCAAGTGTCCTTCAATGGACACATGTGACGGACCGTTGTGCCCACGACGGTCCGTCCTGCATGACTGTCATAACGGTCAGAGACCCCTCTCCTAACGGTTTCCATATTTTTTCCCAAGTGTCCTACGACGGACATCTACAACGGACCGTCGTAACTGTGACGGTCCGTCCTGCACACACCGTCATGCTAGTCAGAGACTCTCCTTCAGGGTTCTCTATTTATACAGAGTCCAAGTACAACACGACGGACCTCACGACGGTCCGTCATAGTCACGACGAGCCGTCACCAGGACCGTCGTGTGTCACTGTTTCTACAGCTATTACACATTATTTTCATTGTTTTATTTCTTATGGGTTCGCTTGTCTTGTTTGCCACTACTCGTACTAATAGTGATCCTTTGCAGGTACTATCTACTATTGCACCCAAGCAAGACCGAACCTACACACGCGGGCGATCAAAGTCTGTTGCCCCGTCTGCACGCTTGATCATCGGCTCTGATGATGAGCGGGACCCTGAGCATGTGCCCCCAGGCACTTCCACACCTTCCCGTGCTGCACGTGCTCCCAGAGTCACACCCAAGACGGTGGCGTCCGGCGTAGTCACTGCCTCCCAGTCTGATGAGGAGCGCACACTGACCGGCA
>NC_028643.1:12100494-12193525 GCF_001406875.1 Solanum pennellii | reverse complement strand
GTTTCTCTTTGTTTTGCAGGAAATCTGTCAAAAGCTGAATGCGGAGATTTTGAGCGAAAAAATGTAGAAGAGACAACCTACGGAGCTTATAACGGTCCATCGTGCCTGTGACGGTCCGTAGGTGGCAGCGTAGTGCAGCTGCTGAAGGAAGATGGGGAAGTCTGACCAAGTGTGGGATTACGAAGCTTGTGACGGTCCGTCATGGCTATGACGGTCCGTCATACTTGCCGTCGAGGGGAATGAAGAAAGCAGCAAAAGAAATTGCACAAGTATGGGACGACGGAGTCCACGACGGTCCGTTGTGACCACGACGATCCGTCGCGTGGTCCGTCGACCCAGCCGCGTTTTGGCAGATTTCCAGCAATTAGAATTCTTGTTTAATTAGGTTTTTGTTTTTTTATAAATAGTTCGAAAAACCTCGTTTTTGAGGTTAGACACCCGATAGTTAGAGACCTGATAGTTAGTCACCTGATAGTTATACTCTTACATTGTTAAAACTCTGTATTGGAACATTGTATTGTGAGATTCTTGATAATCATTAGACTTTTCGTGAGATTATTGATTACTTTGAGAATTCTTGCAAGTGATTTTTGGTGATTAATCAAGCAACTTTTTGGATTTTATTCTTTCTCATTGAAGTAAGTACATGAATTCTTATTTAATATATTTGAATATTGTGTTTATGGCTATGAGTTACTAAGCTCCATAACTAGGGTTGTGGGAACCATAGGCAAATTATGAGATAAACTCTAGCTAAAATAACAATTCTAGAATAGTGTCTTGCATGTATTAATAATTCTTTCGCTTAGAAGTCTTTTTAACGGATGATCAACGTTAGAACTCGCCTTAATGCTACTTGCCAGACCAAGGAGGTAGATAATAGGAAAAGAATTATTAACATAGATTTAGTGTATACTATCTAATAGGCTAGTATTGATTGGTACGAGGGAATAACTTAGTCAAATATTGAATACGATGCTTAATATGAGGTAAAGATAAGGGTTAGGAAAGCAACACACGTAGACGGACCAAGGTGCGGAGTGAGATTTTCTAGATGCCGGACAAAGGATTTAGAAATACATAACTTATCACATTGCATGCAAGATACTAGGAAAGAATTGTTATAGTTGGAATTATCAAGTTATGAACCTGTGGGGAGCACGTAAACCCTAGTTACTTTGATCAATTGATTAAAATCCAACTTTCAAAACTGTTAAGTGTCTCGTCCAATTTCGTTAGTTCTTTTTACTCATTAGGAAATACAAACCCCCCTTTTTATGTTTTTACTTTCCAAGGAAGTCATCAACCGAACAATAGTAATAACAGGTTGAAGTTAAGTCTAGACTATTTTCCTCGTGGGAACGATCCCAACCTCACTAGTTGGGTTATTTACTTGACACAACCACTTTACTTCTTATTTGAGAAGTAAGTTTGAGCGTATCACTTTTGCTAATTAATCAAGTGAACTTTCGGATTTTACTCTTTCTCATCGAAGTAAGTGCATGAATTCTTATATCAAATATTTGAATATTGTAATTATGACTATGGGTAACTAAACTCCATAACTAGGGTTGTGGGAACCGTAGGCTAATAACGAGATAAACCTAACTAAAATAACAATTCTAGATATGTGTCTTGCATGCATTGATAATTCTTTCGTTTAGAATTCTTTTTAACGGGTGGCCAACGTTAGAACTCGCCTTAATACTACTTGCCGGACCAAGGAGGTAGATAGTAGGAAAAGATTTATCAACATAGATTTAGTGTATACTATCTAATAGGCTAGTATTGATTGGTACGACGTAATAACTTAGTCAAATATCAAATACGATGCTTAATATGAGGTAAAGATAAGGGTTAGTATAGCAACATACGTAGCCGGACCAAGGTGCGGAGTGAAATTTTCTAGATGCCGGACCAAGGATTTAGAAATACATAACTTATAACTTTGCATGCAAGATACTAGGAAAGAATTGTTATAGTTAGATTTATCAAGTTATGAACCTCTGGGGAACACGTAAACCCTAGTTACTTTCATTAATTGATTAAATTCAACATTTGAAGCTGTTAGTTGTCTCTTTCAATTTCGCTAGTTACTTTCATTTATTTAGAAATTGAAAACCCCCTTTTTATTATTTTTGCTTTCCAAGGAAGTAATTGACTGAACAATAGTAGTAATAGATTGAAGTTAAGTCTAAACTATTTTCCTCGTGGGAACGATCCCAACCTCACTAGTTGGGTTATTTACTTGACACGACCGCTTTACTTCTTATTTGAGAAGTAAGTTTGAGCGTATCAAGGCACAGGTGGACGTTAGAGCTTACAGTACGATGTTGCATCTATCTGGATGTGGAGATTTCATCCGGAGTCGGTTAGACCTCATGATTTTGAGAATGTCTACTATTATTATCTAGATTAGTTATAGGATTGAGCTACTGGAGTATGTTCCACTAGCGTTTCTTTCCCGTTTTATTTTAGACATTGTTTTGGTGCCATTTTTGCAAGTATACACTTAATGCAGTATTGAACTTTTTTTTTTCATTTGATGATCTTAATGTTAGATGGTTTATTGTGAACGTTTAAGAGTTTAAGTAGAATTTCTTATATGAATGTTAAGTAACAAAAATCTCAAATTTTCCGCTAATATTAACCTAGACGAAGTAACGATGACGTATGTATGCTTTTCTGTGACCTCTGAGAGTTCAACGATGCCGATCTCGTCTTGGGTCTAGACTCCAGTCGTGACACCTTACTGGCAACACAACTTTTTATGCCAAAACATTCATATGATGCACATAGAAAAGAACAAAGTTGATATCATACTTGGAACTCCTTTTGATATTTCTTAAAAAATAAAGGATCGTGCAAAAACCCTGTATGATTTGAAAGATATGGAATTAGAACGAACCTTCATCCAAAATATACAGAAGATAGTAAGAGAACAACGTTCGCAAAGGCGTGCTTCTCAATGATAAATAGAGAGAAATCAATCTTCTGTGGAGTTCTAAAAACAGCCAAACTAACTGATGGTAGTTCCTAGAATATATCTAGGTGTGTGCACTTGGATGAAAAAAAAAAGTGTCTAATTATAAAATCCATGATGCTCATTTCATGTTACAATACTTGCTTCCAATACCAATCAAAACCATTCCTCCTTATCATGTGGCTATTCCTTTGATTTGTCTAAGTTCCTTCTTCCATCGTTTGTATCAAAAAGTAATCATATTGGAGGAACTAGATTTCTTAAAGTAGAGATCATACAAACAGTAAATCAGTTGGAGAAAATTTTTCCTCCTTCATTTTTTGATATTATTATCCATTTGCCTAGTCATTTGGACAATAAAGTGAGATTAGGAGGTCCAATTCAAAATCGATTGATGTATTTCACTGAAAATGAAATGGCTACATTCAAATCATACATTCGCAATAGGCGTTTTCCAGAAGGTTGCATAGCTGGGACACGAGTTCGAATAGATTGCATGAATTCATTCTCCAAATATTTGCATCAGTGTGTGCATTCAAGATTTAACAAAAGAGCTCGAAATAATGATGAATGTGACCTATGTGATGCAGACTGTGAGTTTGTTTTCTAACAAAGGATTTCTTTTTGGAGCAAATAAAATTGATCCAATAAATTTAGATGACAAGTCACTATGTCAGCACATGCATACTTATTGGGAAATTGTGACGATGTTCAAGAATATATTAGGTACCTTAATTTGAATATAGTATTCTTCTTGTATAATTAATTTTTACCTTATTTTATTTATTATTTTAACAAAAAAAGTACATGTTGTGTAGAGAGCATGAGCAATAGGTTAATAATAAGCCACAGAGATCTAAATGGACCAAACCCTAGAATCATTGTCAAAACTTACCTCAATGGTTTGAAACTCGTGTTTTGCAAGAGGATGTGCCTGATTTGATAAAACAATTGTCTAGAGGACCAAATTTTGTTGTAAAAAGATATTATGGGTTTTTCATCAGTGGATATAGATTCCATGTTAGGTAGCGGGATGCAAGGCAAAACACAAAATAGTGGTGTTAGACTAAATGCCTCAACTACAAGCTTTGCAAGCTCAAAGGATAGAAATTCGATTGCTGCTGATTTGACTTATTAAGGCAACATAGTTGATATTGTTGAATTAGACTATTACAATCATTTGAAGGTTGTTCAGTTTAAGTGTTATAGGTATGAGGCTCATAAAAATGATGCTTATTTCCTTACTTATGTCTATTTTAAAAAGATATGGTCTCAGGAAAAAAGCCTTTTGTGTTTGCATCTGAAGTACAACAATGCTTCTATGTGCAAGATCCATATGATCTAGATAAACATGATGTTATTAATACTGTTCTGAGCGAGTTGTTTAACATGGATGATCAGGTTGAATCTTATATCTCCGAATGTTATGAAAACGAGTCATCTAAACGTTTGATGGGACCATCTATACCAAAAGATAATGGTGAAGTACTCTTAACAAGGAATGATGTACCAGAAACAATTATTGATGTGCCATCGGAGGAATTTGTCACTCAAAAACTTGATGTCGAGTGTGAATAGAAGTTTGAACATGTCTACCTATGAGTTTGAAGACGAGTCTGAAAATGAGTATTAATATGAGTTTGTGGATGAGTTTGAAGACGAGTCTTAAAATGAGTATGAAGATGAGTTTGAAGCTGAGTCTGATAAAAAGTTTGAAGATGATGCACCATGAGTTTCATTATTGTTGTGATGATCATAAAGTGATAACTTATTGTTTTTGTAATTTAATTTTTGTCGTGGTACAAACACATTAAGATATCTAATATGTGAAATTGAAGATTAGATCACTACAATGCTTAAGTATTATTTGTTGTCTTTTTTCATGACCCCAATTGTTATTTCGATAATAATTTATGTTGGCTTCTTATCTGATTATTATTTTATTGAGGAACCTGTACTTCTAGCTGATTATTTCTTTATTTGGTTGTTTGTTATTGATTTACTTACTTGGTTCCTTTTATGATTAGGTTGTAGGCATTAGAAGCAAAACAGTGTGATCTATAGTTTGAAGTCGCTTCAGGCTTTGTCATTGTCCCGAGTTTCTCTCTCCAAGGGAGGTAAAACTCTTTACTTTTGAGTAAAGTAATGAGAAGCTGTCCAGTTTTGGAGTTGAAACTGCGTAATGTTTTTGTTGTAATTCCCCTAAACTTTACACTATTGAACAATTTTCAACTCTGGATGTTTTACAAGAAAGGTGTGGGGTTTTTTGTTGTTTACCTGGGTATTCAAAAGGATTATGTTCTTCTTAAATACATGGTGATGAGATGGTGGAACAGTGTGCACAGGAATGAAAATGTTTGGTTGTTTCACAATGCCTAAGTTGATATGATTTTTGTTGGCTTCTTATCTAATTATTATTTTAGTGAGGAACATGTACTTCTAGTTGATTATCAGTTTCTTAGTTGTTATGGTTGAGTACAGTTGTACATAATATGCATTATATTTACAAACGGTGAAGTGAAGCACGACTCCATTAGCAAATAACAAATTTTAACACAGGAACAATTTCAGAATCTTATATTTTTATCAATAATAAATTAGATTGTTTCCCAGGTTATATCAACAGATGATTACCACACGGTATGTGATTCTTGACATGCTTGTTGATGTTGCATCTTTATGTTAATTAACCTACAAGAACTTAAGGACTAAACATAGCAACTCCAAGGAGGCACTTGGCAACCAAAGTACATGACACATAAGTGTGAAATGAAAAAAATTACAAACTTTTTGACACGTTAGTATTATATTGTTAGTGAAATGTCAAAAGTCAAAATTATCCTTATGAATTAATCTATTGACACAAAACACACATGTTGATACCAACCCTTAAACTGATACTTCTAATATGCTAGAAATACGCTTCAACTGAACTTCTTCAGTCAACATTTCCCTAAGGTACTATTCTATGTCTCGGTTACAAAGAACGGTAAATAGAAGACTTTGACAAAGATTATTCTGATGATTTGGTTATAACTATCATTTTCCTAATCGTCTACATCTATCTAACGCCACAAATTCATGATCTTCAGACTTGTTGTAAATCACTAAAGAGGATTTTTCTAAATGAAGGGAAATAATAACATAAAAGTCATTGCTTACACTTTTGAATCTCAATAATGAATTAACAAGATCAGGAATAATTGTACAGGCTATAGGATCAGTTTACTTTTGACTCCAGGGATATTTTGTTTGTATAGGTTAAAGACTAAGTTTACAGTACTGGCAGTTCAGGAAATTCAACGGCTGCAATATTATACAGAACTGGAAATTCTAGAAACTCAGCTGCTGCAATATGCTATAATAAGCTACCCATCTGTCAACCTTGTTTCAGAATTATGTTGTTTTTACTTCTTTCACTTAAAGAACCTTATTATTATTTTTTTGTTTACTTACCACAAGGAATGAAATTAAAGAGATTAAAACAAAGCGAAAAGAATGAGTCAATTAACAATAATAAAAAAAAAGGTTGTATTCGAAACAAAGCTCAAAGTCCATTGAAGAACATGGATGTTGATATGCAATACCAATCAAGTGCTGAATTGGCCAACAAATTCAATATTAAGAGAGAACAACTTGCAAATGAACGCCATGATAGATCTCAGAAAGAGTAGGCACCAATACAACATAAAAGGATGAATTCTGAGGACTTGTACCATAACAAGGAAAGAGTCAATTACTTGTGCACAAATTAGTAAGTCAATCGTGTTCAAGGGAAGAGCTTTTGAACCTAACATATGATTTCAGGGAAAGGACAAACTAAACAGAGGTTATTTAAATCTGAAGAGTCCATTCAAGATAAACGAATTAAACTTTCTATGAACTCTAGTTTCCAAACGTCATTCAAGGAAGATGTTACTGCTTCAGTACATGTGACTGGAACAACACTATGTAATGGAGTGGTACAACATGATATTGAGGATTTACTAAACTTCAAACATGTGAAGAGGAAGTCGGTTCAGCCAGCCACCATTATTGGTATGTTTCAGGATAAGCAACAGCTAGGTAATGGAGTGGTACATAATGAACATGATATTATTGATCTACCAAATTGCAACAGGTAAAGAGGAAGTCGTTCATACCAGCTAGTACTATTGATCAGTTTCTAAAATATCAAGGGATACACCTATATGACGAAACAAAACATGATAACCATTGAATCTTCCCATAACATAATCACTTGGTACTAGCCTTTGTTCTCATAGAGTAATTGACTTAAAAGATCACATGAAAAGGTCCCATATCTAGTTCATAACCCAATCACATTCACCGTACCAAAGAGGTCTACTAGGGCTACCTTTCAATGACGACTAAGATAGCTAATTATGACTTTACTAAGCATGATATGATGCCGTTCCAGCCAATCAACACTAAGTTCATCATCCTTTACGTGAAGCATTCAATTACGACTCTTCGACTTCAAATTCATAAGATTACCTTTTCCACATACATGACCTTCTTAACATCATTTATAGTCTCACATACGATTTATTCATTCTTTACAAGGGTGAACTATGCCTACCTAGTCAAGACATGTCATATCCACATATCATTTATATATGTATCAAGTAAGGGACACAAGTCTACAAAAACAAGACAAAACATCCTTTTATTTATTCCATATACCATATCATTCTTTGAAGCACTTAGGTATAACCCTTGTCACATTCATTTAATCCTATACATTACTTTAGCATGATAAATATAACCATCATAGACTAACATAGTCAAGTAGGAACTATCGTGCATCAACTCTAAGACTACCCATATAAGCACATAATCATAATCTAACATGATCACGTAATATAAATATAAGAACACATACTTTCACATTGACCACATGTAGATATTTATGCTCATATTCCAAGAACTCAACTACACAAATCATCATAATACTTTAAGTAGTGCGGACAAGGCCATGATCATCATATTACATAAAGTAACGCCGACAAGGCCACATCAATTCACATAGCATTGCCACCATAAGTGTATCATATCAATAAAAATTATAATACAAAAACTATACATAATATTAAGTGAGTAAGAATCATATCACCCATTCTATGTCACCATCCAACAGGCCCTTACCCATGGCCATATACATCAATTCAATACATAAACTATAATAGTCAATGAATTAAAGTAAATTAAATAGAGATTTTATCACTCTAAGACCAATTAGATATCAATTGAATACAATTCTTACATCATTAAATGGCCTATAGAGAAATACCCTAGAAATTATATGCATTAACTCAATATCAATTCAATAAGATTAATATTCACCGGATATAAGAATATAAAATACTCCATTGATCAAATTGAAACAGCTTATAAACCATACAATTATAATCTATACATGAATCAAGAGCCCATAACATTTTACACATGAATTCATTGATATCTAAGCATGATCACATAAACCATATTTTAGTAAAATTGAGAGATTTGAGAAGGTCACGGGTTCATGGATAATTTCATTGGGAAACATCAATTCTACATCAATAATATCATATCTTAAGGTTTGAAAACATTTCATGCAAGAACCAAAGACTTAGAGTAGAAATTGAACTTTTTCATCTTTGGTCATCTTTGAGAATCATCTTTGAAATTGACTCTAAGGTTATAGAAATACTTATATAAGGAACTCTCATACCTTATTATAATAATACAATGATAATTTAAGAAGAAACTCCATTGAAGATTCATCTTCAATCTCTATCTTTACCTTGAGCTCTCATGGAGGTTTTTGAAGAAACTTTGGGAGGGAATGGATTTTGTTTTAGGTGCTAGGGTTTAAATGAGAGTTTTATGAATTATATACTCTTAAAATACCCATAAACACCCGAAATAACCTTCCTCCTTTTTTATAAGACTTTGGTTGAATTTCCCAAAAGACCCAAGCCTTAACAAAAAAGATTGCAGATTTCAACACCATCGACTGTCAGTGGGTGAGACCACGCCGCGTCGATGGGGTTCGTTGCTTGCATATGCAGCTCCTACACCTGCAGGATACAAGGATCCATTGACTCCCCAAGTTGAGGAGTCGTCCTTCCATCGACTTGCCGTTGTTTGGCACTGCATGCAAGCTGTCATGCATCTTCAAGTCTTGAGTTGGGGTCCTCCTCTAGGGACCCTTATGGGTCCTACCTAGAGTCGTGCCCGGACGTTAAACCTATAAACACTTACTTCTAGGTATTAGGAACATATCCAAACAATTTCAACATTAAACAAGACACGCAACATGCTAAAACTCATCCAAACTAACAAGGAAGTCTGAAGGATATCTTTCGAACGTCACCGGACGTTCTTGGACGTTTGACCTCCAAACCTTACCAAACTCAACATGCTCACTAAACACCATTATCAATCACATAAGAACTTAAAGACTTCATTTCACAGACATTACGCCCTAGTTTCACCTAAGTTACTTTGGAGGTGTTATATTCTCCCCCACTGAGACAACATTCGTTATCGAATGACACTTGCCACTCTCCCAACAGTTCCAAGAGTAGAGACTGACTTGAAGGATCATGACAATACGATAAAACACATTATACAACAAAAAATCAAGAAGAAACATCAATTTCACATAATTAAAAGAATCAAAACACAAAAAGAACTAGAATAAATTCTACAACTCATTAGGCCATAAAACTCATATCTTTCATGTCAAATAACAAAAACTCATTTTACATTCAATATCATGCTCATATACGTAAGTTATAAACATATTACTACAATTTCCCATCAAATAATGAATTAGTTATTTTTTACAAAACATTACAGTGAGCAGAAATCCCTGGCAGCTTTACTGTACAATCTAACTATGCAACATTTAAGAAATTCCTCAGAAATGCTCAAAAACAATCTCATATAATCCATTATACGCACTCAATATTCATATTTATGAAATAATTATCAACCCACACTAGATGCACATGAACCATGAGAAAGATACCATGAATGAAAACTCATTTCCAATTCAACAAAAATTCAACCTAAACATGCATATCATAAGGAGAATATTTGGATTTCACTTTCACAAAAGACTCCTACACCAATCAATTTACTAAGAACTCTTTGTTTTTGGCGTAAATAAACGCATAAAGAAAGGTTAGGGGTACCTCACTCCCAACAACAATACTCTTCACCATACTCACCCACTTAGGAGAATCTCAGTCTAAGATCAACATAACATCTACTACACGAAACTCCCTCAAGGCACCTTAAACCTTAATTATGCTTTCTCACCCAAGTCTACCTCATGAAGAGTAAAGATTCTCAAAGGTATAACCATCTAACCACTACATCCCCCTTACTAGGAGAAACTCACCTTTACTCTTTCAAATCTCATCAACTTCATTTCTATGGTAGTGTCTTAAACAACTTCAAACCATCTCAACAACCACTCCTTCCAAATTCTAACACTATGCGTTACCATTCTTTCAAACTATACTACCCCTCAAAAGGTAAGTAAACCAACCTAAGGTCATCAATACCATCTTTCACACCTCATCTAACAAGTCATATCTAATCTTTTCTCTCCCTCAACCCATTCTTCATAAAGATACGCTCAAGTGGCCAACACACAAGGGAAACAAGGAAAAGAAACAATATACAAAGATCTTAGGCACGATTAGATAAATGAAGAAGTGAAACTTTTCCTAGCACCCAATAGCCTCCTTTTCATAATGTGGCATGCTTCACATTATGAACAAGACTCTTCTAGATGTGGTTGATGATATAACTAAGACACTCCCAAACCTTATGCTGTAATACCAATTTTGTAACACCCGCAATTGCACCTTAGAAGTTTGAGCATCCTTGTGTCGACACACGGAAAATGAGACTTCAAGAAGTCTCATCAATGCCACTCGTATCATTCATTGCTAATAAACATTCTAAATTAAGTAAGAATTTAAAACTTTCTTCACAAACAAACAACTCTTTCCATTATCATTACACAAGAGGATGACTTTCATTTAAAACATTAAACATTTACAACATCTCATTGAACCATATAAACTTTGTAGTATACAACACTTGGGACTAAGCCCATGCAAGACATAAAATAAAGACTAAGACATAAAGGAACATGTGGATGATGTCTTTGGATCGATGAAGACTCACCAATACTTCATCTTCAATCTTTAGAAACCTATCAACCCTCTATGTCATATCAAGACTTCCAATTCCCTAAACTTTAGTCAAAAATACAAAATAAGGGGTTAGCATATTTGATGTACTATGTATGGAAGCCATGCAAAAAACATGAAAAAGGGATATTTAGTATAGAACATGCTTTTGATGAATTTTTATTGAAACATCATACTGTAAGCACAAGAACAACATTTAACATCTTAGGAACACATGAGAAATAATTTAAGCAATTATTCACATTTTTAGAACAACTTCACGGTAAGCAAGTTCACTGTTATAGTGAAGTTCCTTCACTATACAGTGAATTCCATTCACTTCACATTGAGAACTTCCTAGCATGAAATTCCCTTACTAAAATCTCTCCTAGGAACTCTAATTAACACCTTCAAAGCCTATTGTGCAATGCCTAGATAGTGTCCATAACACCACCCTAACTTCATAAAACTTCTCTAATGCTAGTAAGTATCCCATAAGATGAGATTACGCAATAACCAACATAGACCATGATAGATAGATATGGAATCAGGAGTTCTAACATAGTCCGGTGATAGTGTTCTATTTACCAAGGGTAGAACTAAGACTCATCCCATATAGGCACATGGTTAAGAAATATGACGGGCTTTTTTGCACCCTAGTATCATTCTCAAGGAGAAATACATTGTACTCTACTCTCCATCTCAAGTACTTCTACTTCGCATAAAATAATAACTCGGTGCAAGCCTTTGTTCTCATACAGTAATTGAAATTAAAGGATCAAATCAAGAGGTTCCATATCTAATGCATAACCAATCACATTAACCCTATCAAAGAGGTCCGCTAGGGCTACCTTTCAATGCCGACTAAGATCGCTCATTATGATATTCTTAAGGATGATATGATTTAGTTCCAGCCAATCAACCCTAAGTCCATCATCCTTTACATAAAGGATCCCATTACGACTCTTTGACTTCAAATTCATAACATAACCTTTTCCACGTACATGACCTTCTTAACATCATTTAAGGTCTCACATATGATTCATTCATGCATGTCAAGGGTGAACTATTCCTACCTAGTCAAGACATCTCATATCCATGTATAATTCATATATGTATGAAGTAAGGGACACAAGTCTATTAAAACAAGACACAACATTCTTTACTTTATTCCATATACCATATCATTCTTTGAAGTACTTAGGAATGACCCTTATCATCTTCATGTCATCCTATTCATTACTAGAACATCATCCATATAACCATCATAGACTGACATAGTCAAGTAGGAACAAGCATGCATCAACTCTAAGACTACCCATATAAGCACAAAGTCATAGACTAACATGATCACCTAATATCAATAGAAGAACACAAACTTTCATATTGATCACATATAGATAGATATGCTCATACTATATATAAATCAACTACACAAATCAACATAATACTTCAAGTAGTGAAGACATGATCATCATAGTGCATAAAGTGACGTGGACAAGGACACATAAACTCACATAGCACCGCCATCATAAGTGGACCATACCAATCACCATTGTAATACCAAAACTATACATAATATTAAGAGAGTTAGGCACCACCCATTCCATCTCTCCACTTCAATCCAAAGATAAATCATCCAATTCAATACCAATAGGTCCTTAGCCATGGCCATGAACATCAATTCAATACATAAACTCTAACAATCAATGAACTTAATAAAATTCAATACATATTTATCAATCTAAGACCAATTAGACAACAATTGAATACATTTCTTACATCATTCAATAGCCCCTAGAAATCTATCCTAGAATTCATGAGCATTAAGTCAATATCAATTCAATAAGCTTAATATTCAATGGATCTAAGAATATACACTACTCAATGGCTTAAGTCATCAGCGGCCCCTTAAAGTTATCCGCATAAGTCACTTAGACACTTCAACTAATACTAGTACCAGTTGAATATATAATAATCGTTTCTATTAGACATTTTTTGATAATTAACAAAAAATATGAAGAGTGTGTGATACACTTGCAGTGACGTGGCAACATGACTAATTAAAAAATAACATTTGGCATTGGGCTCAAAAATTATAAAAAGAACACACATTTAATATCTAATTTTTAAAAAAGAAAAAGAAAAATGAAAATGTCAACCTATTCTACCCCACCTTACCCCACCCACCCAACCCCCTTTCATCTTCATTTTCTTTCCCATAACACATTCTTTCTCAAATTACAAAATCTTATTCCTTTCAAATAACTTCAAGATTATTTTTTGTCATACTAAGAGTGAATAAGAAAGAAAATTTTGTTGGCGGTTATTCAATTCTACATCGATGAGAAAATGAAATTGATAGCTCCAAAATTATTTCTTTCAAATTTTTTTATATCGTTTTTGAAAAATTTAATAACCACATATGAATTTGAGTAAAAATCTTTTTTCGAACATTGTGAAAAATAAATATCGGCTAACTATTTTTTTACGTTTAAATTATTTATCTTTTTTCATCTTCTTCATACTTGTTCCTTGTTTTTATGAGATTTAAAATAAATCATACGAAGACTTTCTTTCAAATCTGAATCTTTATTGTTGATTTTCATTTATCTTCATATTTGGAAGATACAAATTTTTTGTATATAAAAAAAGGAAAAAAAACAGTGTTGGACCTATAATGAAGAATGTTTTGTAAACTCAATTATGAAGAACATGATAGATAGGGAGTGGGGTGTTTTCTTTTTTGAAAAAAAGTGTAAAGAAAGAAGAAAATATTTTTTAAGTTAATTATAATGCCATGTGTCAATAAATGAAGAAAAAATGTAAAAAAAAAATAAAAAGGACATTATTTTATGTCTTTTCACGCGCTTCAGGGAAGTGCAATATACATTTTTTGCCATATCAGCATTGTGTGTCTAATAGGTACATGTTTTGAACAATTTAGGTGTTCATTAGGGACAAGTCTCAGTTGAGGTGTCTAAGTGAATTATGCGGACAACTTTGAGGGGCGGTATATGACTTAAGCCCTACTCAATTGATCAAATTGAAACAGATTATAAACCATACAATCATAATCTATACATAAATCAAGAGACCATAACAATCTACAGATGAATTCATTGATATCTATGCACGATCAAATAACCCATATTTTAGTCAAATTGAGAGATTTGAGAATGTCAAGGTTTCATGGAGACTTTCATTAGGAAACATCAATTATACATCAATAATATCATATCTTAAGGTTTGAAAACATTTCATGCAAGAACCCAAGACTTCGGGTAGAAAGTGGACTTTTTCATCTTTTTGAAATCTTTGAAAATCATATTTGAAATTGACTCTAAGGTGATAGCAAGACATAGATAAAGAACTCCCATACCTTATTCGTAGAATCCAATTATAATTTAAGAATAAAATCCATTGAATATCCATCTTCAAGCTCTATCTTCACCTTGAGAACTCATGGAGGTTTTTGAAGAAACTTTGGGAAGGAATGAGTTTCGATTTCGGTGGTAGGGCTTAAATGAGATTTTTATGACTTATATAATCTTAAAATACCCATAAACACCCAAAATAATCGTCCTCATATTTTATAAGACTTGGGATGAATTTCCCGAAAAACCCCAAGCCTTAACAGAAACGCTGGCGATTTCACCACCATCGACACCCTAGCATCGACGGTCCGTGGGTGAGATCACGCCCCGTCGATGGGGTTTGTTGGTTGCATATGCAGCTTCTACACCTGCAATCTACATGACTACATCGACGCCCCAAGTTGATGGTCCGTCGTTCCATCAACTGGCCATCGTTTGGGTCGTCGTTTGGCACTGCATGTAAGCTGCCATGCAGCTTTAAGTCATGGGTTAAGGTCCTCCTCTAGGGCTCCTTGTGGGTCCTATGTGGAGTTGTATCCGGACATTAACCCTCTAAACATGTACGTCTAGGTATTAGGAACATCTCCAAACAAGTTCAACATCAAACAAGCCACACAACATGCTAAAATACATATGAACTCACAAGGACGTCTAAAGGCTATCTTTCAAACGTCACTTGACGTTCTTGGACGTTTGACCTCCAAACCTTATCAAGCTCAACATGCTCACTCCAAACACAATTATAAATCATATAAAGCCCTCATAACCTCATTAGTCCAACATAATCACATGGAAACACATAAAGCACATAGGTGACTAGTCGTTGAACGTCTTGGTCGTCCCTTGACATTTGATATCAAACTGAACCCAAATCTTAATACACTGCCTCAAAAATCATTTGAAACTATCTTATGACTTAAGGACTTCTGTCACACACATTAGTATCTAGTTTCACCTAAGTCATTTTTGGTGGTGTTATATTCACCCCCATTTCGACAATATTCATCCTAGAATGACAGTTGTCACTCTCTGAAGACTTTCAAGAGTAGAGTTTAAGCTTAAAATCTCATGAAAATACCATACAAAACATTTTACAACACACAATCAAGAAGAAACATCAATTTCACATAATTAAAGAATCACAACACAACAAGAAGTAGAATAAATTCTACAACTCATTAGGCCATAAGACTCACATCCTTCATTTCTAATAACAAAAACTCATTTTATATTCAATATCATGCTCATATACATCATTTGTAACCATATTACGACAATTTTCAATCAATGAATGAATTAGTCAATTTTTACAAATCATAGGTGAGCACAAATCCCTGGCAGCTTTACAGTACAATCTAACAATGCAATATTTATGAAATAACATGTAAATGCTCAACAAATCAATCTCATATAATCAATTAGGCATGATCACTATTCATATTTATGAAACAATTAGCAAGCCATACTAGATACACATGAACCATGAAGAAGATACCATGCATGAAAACTCATTTTCCTATTCAACAAAACTTCAACCAAAACATGCATAGCATAACGAGAATATTTTCAATTCATTTTTCAAAAAATACTCCTACACTAATCAAGTTACTAAGAACACTTTGTTTTTGGCTTGAATAAACACATAAAGAAAGGTTAGGGTTACCTCACTCCCAAGAACCATTCTCTTCACCATACTCCCCCACTTATGAGACACTCATTTTAAGGTCAACATAACATCTACTACAAGGAACTCCCTCGAGGCACCTTAACCTTACTAATAATTTTTCACCCAAGTCTACCTCATGATGACTAAAGACTCTCAAAGGTCTAACCATCTAACCACTACATCCCCCTTAGTAGGAGAAACTTACCTTTACTATATCAAATATCATCACCTTCCTTATTATGGTTGGGTCTTAAACAACTTCAAACCATATCAACCACCACTCCTTCCCATTTCTAAAACTATTCCTTACCATTCTTTCCAACTGCACTACCCTCCAAAGGTAAGTAAACGAACCTAAGGTCATCAAAACCATCTTTCACACCTCATCTAACAAGTCACATCTCATCTTTTCTCTCCCTCAACCCAATCTTCATAAAGACAACCTTAAGGGAAAAACACATAGGGAAACAAGGAAAGACACCATATACAAAGCTCTTTGGCACGATTAGATGAATGAAGAAGTGAAACTTTTCCTAGCACCTAATAGCCTCCTATTCATAATGCGCGTGCTTCATATTATGAACAAGACTCTACTATATGTGGTTCATAAGATAATTAAGACATTCACAAACCTTATGCTATAATACCAACTTTTTAACGACCCACAAGTACACCCTAGAAGTTAGAGCATCCTTCTGTCGCCACACGGTAAATGAGACTACAAGAAGTCTCTTCAAATCCACTCGTATCATTCATTGCATAATCAACATTTTAAAATGACTAAGAATTTTAAAACTTTCTTCACACATAAAGAAATCTTTCCATATTAAATACAGAAGCGGAAGAATTTCATTTAAAACATTAAACCTTCACAACATCTCATTGAACCAGCTAAACATTGGAGGATACAACACTTGGGACTAAGCACATACAAGATATAAAATAAAGACTAAGGCATAAACGAACATGTGGATATTGTCCTCGGATCGATGAGGGCTAACCAATACTTCATCTTCAACCCTTAGAAACCTATCGATCCTCCATGGAATATCAACACTTCTAATTCTCTATATTTTAGTAAAAAAGGGGAATGAAGGGACAATTAATAAATCACATGCTTTTCATGAATTTATATTAAAACATCATACTATAAGCATAAGAACAAAATTTAACATCTTAGGAACACATAAGAAATCATTTAAGCAATTATTCACATTTTTAGAACAACTTCACATTAAGCAAGTTCACTGTTACAGTGATGTTCCTTCACTGTAGAGTGAATTCCATTCACTTCACATAGAGCACTTCTCAGCATGAAATTCCCTTACTAGAAGCTATCGTAAAACTCAATTATGTAATACAGAGAGACCGCCCATACACCCTCTCTAGGCAATCCTATAACATAATTCATAAGTACAATAATACTACACTTTACAGTAAACCATATGTAGAGAATCCTTGGAACTTAAGAACCCCTTTCCATGAGCGTGGGAATCACATATCAAGATCCTCATCTGTTAAAGTCATCCCTTAAGAATCTATAACCTAAACTATGTGTAAAACGTAGAGAAGAATGGAGTTAGTACAAGAATTCACTAAGTATGACAACCATGCAAAAACATGCATTTAAAATTTACATTTTTTCTCAAATGATACTTCATGCCATTTTGAGAAAATCTTCATAAAACCTTTATACAATAATTATTATATAATTTACATATTTCATGGTCAAACATAATATAAAATCATACAATGCATTTGATACATTTTTGAATCATTTTATAGTAAGCTCCTCATGCTTTACACTGAGCATTTTTCCCTTAACAGTGAACTTCTTTCCTTTAACACATTAGCCTCCCAAGTAAGCCTCTAGTGACAGTTGGTGCAATGCATCACCTTAAGGCCACAAGGAAACCATACATACAACCTACACAAGCCAACACATACCATCATAGAAGTATAATACATTATAGATAAATTTAGGTCAACAACTTAGGGACATTGTACTGAACTCTATTCTCACTTCACACATACTAATGTCACTTAAAAATAAAACCTTATGAAACCTTACTCACAATTACAATCTAAGTCTACTAGTGGAATGTACATGTGAATCCCAATAACCTCACACATACTTAGTAAACCTATCATGAGACCACAAGCCTTAACATCAAATTGATACATCAACATAGTAAGTGAAGACAACTTCATTAATGTAAAAAAAAACATTCATCATGTAGTCATTAAGACCAACATTATGCATATACAACAAGACCACTTCATATAGGCTCAAACCATGCATTTCATCACAACAAGTAGACTAATGCTACAAAGTCATGCATAAGAATCATAAACATAGACACATGCATTAGAACACCTTCCTAGGACTTTGCTCAAGTGCCACTTGTGCAATGCAAGGTGAAGTCCCATACCCCCACCTACACTAACAAACAACACTTAGGTTATCCTAGTTAGCGTTCTTATTATCCTAGTTAGCGTCCTCACTTACTTTAATTATCCATTTTACTATAGGAAAACTATAGACTTAACCGGCACTAACACCATGGGTGCTAAACATGGAATTTGGTGTTGTAGTGCCTTAAACCAAGGGAAGGTGTTTTTACCTACAAAGGTAGAACATTAACACATGTCAGCATACTAGTGAAATCACTTGACAGGTCCTATGTGGCAAGCATAGTTTAAGGCACTAAGAGATATACATGACCCTCTACATGCTCATTAGCATTGGAGCCTCATCTCATAAGAAACCTTAGGTGAATCTTCCTCAAGGAAAGTTAACACCTCATGTGGAACATAGGTGAATGTTCCTCCAAGGGAAGTCAAAAGCTTATGAGAACCCAATGGTGAACCTTCCTCCAAGGGAAGCCAACACCTCTCATTGTCAACTTCACTCGGTTCTAAGCTAAGTTCCCTTTATTAAAAGCCTTTTATTATTATTACTCATAAAACATAGGTTTGAGGTGAGTCATCTCCTCATATGCTTAGCTCATTGGACATAGATGAGAATTCATCAACCTATATCATGTGAAAAACCCTTTCACATTGACATAGCATATGTAAGAACCTATCTAGTTTAGGGTACACTTGAGCACACCTTTCAAGGCCCCTCCATTGACTAGATCTTCATAAATGTGTGTGAGAGTATACTTATATGTGAGAAAACCTTTAACATAACACATAAATTTCACACATGTTCATATATCAATGCATAAGTCTATAGGTATAACTATATGAGTAATCCTTTCATACAAACACAACAATACATTATGTACATTCATACTTCCTCATATCATATACTTAACATCATATCATATAATCCTATGCATGGGCTTTGAAGACCAACCTAGGAACTATCCTATCGAGGCACGCATGTGCAATGCCTAGACAAGGTTCCATACCGTTGCCCATACTAGTACACTTATCAAGTCATCCTAGTGAATGATACATCACACAATATCATAGACGTTAATAGTTTGAGAAAAAAAATACTCTTAAAAACAATCAAAGTAATATTTAGTATATTAATGACCTAGTAGCCAAAAAGTGTTCTGAAAATATTATTTAGTATATTGATGACAAATTTTTTTTCTATATAACTGAAAACTTCATCAGCGTATACTTGTAAATAATAATATTTCTACTCAATTCAACTAACATTATCAAATAAATAATAAATTTGTATGACCATGTTGTACGACATACAATATGGTTCCGAATATATATGTATATATATAATTACATTGTTTTATCTTTCATTTTTTACTTAAAAAATATTTTGAAATTATATGTTACATTTAATATTAATTATTTATTTTTAAAAAATCAAGACCTAATCATCGATCAATCAATATGGATATTTTTGTAAAACAATCATACCAATCAATTTTTTAATAAGCACGACGTCCAAAGTTGATAGGTAAAAAAACCAAAGGAAATAATATATGTAATTTTCGTGTGGTAAAATTTCATATTTATCAAATTAATTAAATAATTTATCATTTGAGAAAAAAAGAACTACAAAAATAATTGTTTCTAAAAAAGTGTTAGCACAAATATTTGAGTCATTTTATCTGATACTGGGTGAAACGTAAATCTTGGGATGCTACATGTTTTTTTTCCGAACCTCTTCTACCAAACAATACATTTATATAATTAATTTAATTAGAGATCTTATACATTCTATTTTACAAGATCTGAATATATATATATATATATATTTAAATAAATAGGAGTTATGCTCAATTAATTTGATCGATTAATTATATCAAATTTAAATAAAATCAACTTCATTAATTCCACCACAAAATTGATCTTGACAAGTGCTTTGAGAATTGTTATTTGATTAGAACTTATTATATCAAAACAACATATTTTGGTGTAATAATAGACGCTCATTGTTCCAATTAATTAAGCTTTACAGATAAATATATTTGTAGGTTTCAAATATAGAAAAATGTCTGAAATATATTTGAACTTTGACCGAAATCATTGTAACAATACCTAACTTTAGAAATGACCTTTTACCCCTTCATTACTTCATAGTATATTCTAAGGTATATACGTGTCAATGTGAACATTATAAATATTGCATAATTATAAATAGTAATGTGTCCACGTGGGCACGTTTATACCTTTAATCTCATTAATCATATTTATCATTGAATTGACAAAAAAGTTATCTTCTCTAAGAGAAAAAGTGCCTTGGATATATAAATAAAGCCCAAGCTAATTAAAAAAATTACATATCAATTTTAGATTTTAAATAACAATAAATAAATAAGTGATAAATATTTTTATTATTATTAAGAGGGAAATCCACGAATACACTAAAAATTCCCTAATAATATATTAAAAGTAATGTCTTATATCTATTTCTGAATTAAACAACACATAATTAATAACACAAAAATCAAAATAGAAGTAAAAATATTTCTCTCAAACCTTTTCCCTCTCATTATTTAATGCCGGAATTAGCTCTTTCTTTTCCTATTTAATAAGCCAAAACCTAACAAATAAGCACCCAAAAGGAAGTAAAATACCCTAACATCACTAATTCTCTTTATTTTAATACATATTCAAATTTCATCTGTTGGTGTTGTGACATTTTGCAGTAACGTCTTACCACAACAAGTATGTTCTTCTTCTTCTCTCTCTCTTTTTTTTTTAAAAATTTCTTTTAACTTTTTGAATTTATTTTTTTCACTTTTTTAATTTTATGTATGTAATTTTTTAATCGATGAAACGATACATTAGCAACACTCGTTGTTGATTATATTGTTTATACATGAATTCTTCATTTATTCAATATGTATTCATGTATTGATTTGAGTTACATTTTTTCTGTTTTATAATTTTTTTAAAAAATTCTTATTTAATATATCTTTATATTTTACAAATACTTGATTGCAATAAAATATGGGCAGCAATGGACTTCGAAAAAATAATATTTTTTCATTTTCTTATGTAATATTTAATTTTGTTTGCAACTTATGAAAAATTGATGAGACAGGAAAAAAATATCTATTGTCTCTTTTAAAATAATATTTATATTTATGAATAAAATGATGTTTCACTACTTTTCATGACATTGTTGAATCTTTATTAATACTTTCCTCCATGTATTGTATTTATCATACAATTCAATATATTTCGCACATTTTTATATAAATTTCATGTTAAATAACAACTAAATTGTTTGAATTTGTAGCTATGAATTTTTTTATTAGATCGAAAACATATATAATTGCGACAAAAATATTTTGTGCAGAATATATAATTGCCAAAAAAAATTCTTGTTAAAAAATAATTATTTTTTTGCTACGGTTTATATCTTTGTGACAATGAAGTGTGAATTTTAAGTTATTAACTGTTAAATTTGTATTTATATATATAGTCCTACAATTTCCATGTATAGAGATCATGACTTAAAAATTACTTGTTATAGCAAAAAGTTTTTCTTAAGGTTCAACACTGATATTTCATAGCTAGATATATGAATTGTTAGTTACAATATAAAAAACATTGTGGCAAATACATTGAGTTATAGCTATGAATTTTTAGATTCCTAACTAAATATAAGTGTTGTTGTCACAAGATCAGCTGTAGAAATAGCCACAAAGTTATAATATTTGAGACAAATAAATTGAATCTTTTGCTACAATATAACCCTTTAGGGGTACTTTATAAATATAGATTCAAATCTTATTTATCGTGCCACAAGAATAAAATAATTTGGTATACGCATATTTTTCTTGGCAGAACTTTGATCCATTCCAGCTATAAATAATTTTATTTTGTAGTTATAAGTATAAAATCCTAGTTACGGATCATGTTAGTTTGTAGCTAACTGTTAGCCACAATACATCTTGCTACGCATGCGACGAAACATAATAATATAGCTAGAATATTTAGCTATAAAACTTTTCATATTTAGCTACAATGTATTTTGAAACTTAAAGTACATTTTCTTGTAGTGAGACCACAATTCTTATCATCCAATTTGTACATCCACATAGTAAGTGAAGAAAACTTCATTCATGTCAACAAAACCTTCATCATGTAGTCATGAAGACCAACATTATGTATATACAACAAGACCACTTCATATAGGCTCATACCATGTATTTCATCACAACAAGTAGACAAATGCTACAAAGTCATGCATAGGGAACATAAACATAGTCACATGCATTAGAACACCTTCTTTGGACTTCCCTCAAGAGCCACTTAAGCAATGCATAGGTGAAGTCCTATACCCCCACCTACACTAACAAACTACACTTAGGTTATCCTAGTTAGGGTCCTTGCTTTACTTTAATTGTCTATTTTACTTTAGTGAAACTATAGCCTTAACCGACACTAATACCATGGGTGTTAAACATGGAATTTGGGGTTGTAGAGTCTTTCACCAAGGGAAGGTGTTCTTACCTAGACATTATAGAACATTAACACATGCTAGCATACTAGTGAAATCACTTGCTAGATCCTATGTGGCAAGCATAGTTTAAGGAACTAAGAGATATACATGACCCTCTACATGCTCACTAGCATTGGAGCCTCATCTCATGAGAAACCATTGGTGAATCTTCGTCAAGGAAAGTCACCATAGGTGAATGTTCCTCAAAGGGAAGTCAACACCTTGTGAGAACCTAATGGTGAACCTTCCTTCAAGCAAAGCTAACACCTCTCATTGTCAAGTTCACTTGGTTCTAAGCTAAGTTTCCTTTATTAAATGCCTTTTATTAACATTACTTATAAAATATAGGCTTTAGGAGAGTCATCTCTTAATATGCTTAGCTCAAAGGTCATAGATAAGAATTCATCAACCTGTATCATGTGAGAAACCGTTTCACATGGACATAGCGTATGTAAGCACCTATCTAGTTTAGGGTACACTTGAGCAAACATTTCAAGGCCCCTTTATTGACTTGATATTCATACATGTGTGTGAGTGTATACTTATATGTGAGAAAACCTATCACATAACACATAAATGTCACACATGTTCATATATCAATACATAAGTCTATAGGTATAACTATATGAGAAATATTTTCATATAAACACACCAAAACACTATGCACATTCATACTTCATCATAACATATACTTGATATCATAGCATATAAGTCATATTCATAATGTGTTCATACAATCCTATGCATGTACTTAAAAGACCAATCTATCGAGGTACACATGTGGAATGCATAGACAAGGTTCCATACCCTTTCCCATACTAGTACACCTATCAAGTCATCCTAGTGAATGATACATCACACAACATCATAGAATATGATTCATCAACTTCAATATTATAGAAAAGTAGACGAGAATATTAGACTTTACCAATTCATCAACCTTTTGATCAACATTGATAAATACACCTTTTTCATCAACAATAAATGTATAGGTCAGTATCACAATATACATTAATAATGAAAGAAACCATGTACAAGTCGTTAAAAGATCATACTACAACCCAATACAATACATCACATATATACTAGAAAGTAGAGAGTTATATATCATCAACCAATATCCCTTGTCTTGATCATCAGTCATATTTAATCAATAATATACATTATGGCAGACTTAAAAAGATAAAACATCATAGTTAATCATGCTGCATCTACCCTAAAATATAAAATCACATCATTTACATCACCATATCAAGTCTATAAGCTAGAGAAACCTAAATCATTCCGTACCAATTCAATTTTTATCTACTCATAATGGATAAATTATACTTAATAATGATAAAATCACATATGTAGGAAGTATCAAGACAATTAACCATAATCGAGTCACATAACAACCATCCTAACGTCAAGTCACAAGTTACTACATGATACACTAGCCTTGTTCAAAACCTTCAAACTTGACCCTCATGGATCATTCCTCAATAACTCATACTCAATACGCATACTAGACAGTAGGTATAATGATATTAACATAATTGAATCACAATTCTATATACATGAGATCAAGATCATAAATCCATACACAGGCTAAAATCGACTTTGTGAGAAAGAATGAGTTCATCATACAATTGGATTAAAAATAATGTCCAAATCAGTAGATAATCATCAATACATTAATATTATGCCTTTGAAATCAATTTGAGAAAGAGCCCATGGATAGGTTGATGAAGAAGAGATTTGATCATGAAACTTCTTTTAAAACATTGAAGAGGACTCTCTAGATGAAAGATTAACTAGATATGAAGGATCATCATACATTTATTAGATGAAGAATCAACTAAAAATTGGAGAATAACACATGGACATCCCATCTACAAGCTGACCTTGGACTTCACCTTCAATGGAGGTTTCTGGGGCAGATATTTGAGGAGATGGAGGTTTTGATTTTGAATGGAGGATTGGGTATGACCTATTCCCATTTTTAACCAACCTAATATACCGAAAATAGGTAAATAAACCGCCTAGGGTCAGGTTAGAACCTGGGGTGAATTTCCCATTCACCCCATAATCAGGCAGCGTGCATGGAAATAACTGTAACTTGCATCGACGGCCAGCCATCCACGCCACATTGGCCAATCGATGGATCGTTTGTGGATTATGTCATTTGGGTCTTAGGATGTTTATTTGCTGAGCCATCCCCATGCTAAGTCTCCATCAATGCCTCCATTGGCGGGGCGCGAGTCAACTGACGAGGTGTCGTTTGGCTTAGTAGATTGACACTTCCAAGGTAGTGTCTCGACAACCTTTTGGTCCTTCGTGAGGGCTTCTTGCGGGGCCCTTGAGGATTCGTACCCGGGTGTTTCCAATGTAAATATTAACATTGACAAGTAAAGGACCTTATTAATTAGTTTTACCCATGACAATTACCGCAACAGGTCCAAACATGCTAGGCACACTCAAGACACACTCATGCACGTCTCAAGGGCTAACTTTCGAACGTCTTGGACGTTTGACCTCCAAACATACTAAAACTCAACATAATGGCTATAAACATCAATAGATCATATAAGGACCTCATAAGCTCATTACATACAAATAAGCACATAAAAACACATAAGGCCCCTAGGTGACTAGTCATCGAACGACTTCAAATCACCCATTCATACTTTAAAACACTTAACAAAAATTTTAAAAAGCTTATAGGCAAAAGTGAGGCTCTAGACACCCTAAATTATTTAGGGGGTCTTAATCATACTTTGCAAATTTAGTTAATCTCAAGAAGTACTCAAGAACACTCATACATTCTTAACGAAGTTTGATGAACTCTACCACTTTATCGTCCCTCTTATCCCTAGGAAATAATCTATCAAGAAAATCCTTCTTGAAAATCTCCCATGTAATCGGTCCACCCTTTAAAGGTTTATTGTCTTTCCATTCTACGTACCAAGTTTGGGCCACATCCTTGAGTTGATAAGTGTCAAACTTGACCTTCTCATTAGTATTCAACCTTGGACCCATAGAAAGTAGGGAGATTCATCCTAGTGAAGTCCCTCAAACGGGAAACCATGGTACAAAAATCTTGGTTTGCTCGGGATAAAACCTCCTTATTAGCTTGGGCCGTCATGGTTGAGCTTGACTAATGACGGCTTGTTCTTTAGTAGTAATGGCTTGGTCCATGTGGAGAAGAGCATCACTTATGTCACCATCCGTCAAAGAAGGAGGATTGACTGGAGTTTGGTCATCATTAACATCATTTTCAAGAGGAGGGACTTGATTGACTTTGGCAGGAGCTCACGCATTGGCAATGTCTTCATCAAGTCTTCGTGCCACATTCCTTCGAGTTTTATTTGCCTATAATCACAATAAAATGATTATACACTAAGAGCACATAAAGTACAAGACTCTAGAGGCATAATATTGGATTTCAAAGAAAGTGAAAGTTTCCTAAAAAGACATAGTTTCCTATTCATAAGTATGGCGCGCTTCACAATTATGAGTAAGAATCTACATATGGCGCGCTTCACAATTATGAGTAAGAATCTACATAGACGTGGTTGAGATAGACATCGACTCAAAGATATTCAAGCTCATGCTCTGGTACCAAGTTTGTCACATACGGGGAGCACCCCCTAGAAGTAACCGGCGTAATTATCCTTGTTGAGGACTAAGACTAGCCTCTCAGCTTACATCATTACATTCATAGGCCAAAATACGGAAAATTTAAAAATTTTCATTACTTCTACATTGAGGTTTCCATAGACCTCTACATACACATAATATTTATATCGAGTATACATAGACCCTTCGTATAGGAAAATTAAATAGTCTTTTACTTTTATTGCACATAGATATATAAGATATAACATAGTCTCAATGTGTCATCTCATAACCATCTAAGAAGCGTATACAATTTCGGGCCTAGCCCATAAATCAATGTAATAAAGCCACATATAGGCTATACAAGATTTATTACTCAATGAAAAGTAATGAACATAGAAGTCTTAAGACTAGAACAACATCATAAGCTTGATAGTGGAATTGCCCTCGGAAAGTGAGGACCTACCCAACTTGGATGAATGAGGATTCCAAGTCTTCCTTCAAAGTTGTCCCAAAAGTCCTTCAACGGCCGGAACCTAAAATGTTTGGAAAAAAGGGATAAAATGGGGTTAGTAAACCACTTGTATTAAGTATGAGACCATATGCACACATATCATGAAATCATGCTAAAAAGGGACAATTCATTAAAGTATGCAATTTACATTGAAAAGACTTATGCACATTCAAGAAGACCATGCCAATGAATAAGACACATTCATTAAGTTAAAAGCATGTACATCGCATGACAAACAATACTAAGTCTAGTCAAGTCAACATGCGTATCACATTATTGAACACATAGTCAAGACTACCCTATCATCGAGTTATACTAAAAACAAGGATGAATAAGAGTTCATTACAACATAACCAAAGTAAGAAATATCCTATGAACCCTCATTAAGTCAACTAGTGCAATGACCAAGAAAATCCCCATAACCTTACTCAATCGGGTAAACCCAACAAGAACCATGACCAACATCCAACGTCTCATATCATATCATTAGGAGTACATGTCATTATACTTTAACAATGGAGACCAACCCATATTCATACGTGAATTCACATCATAAGACACCATAAACTTGAAATCTCATCATATACATATCATGTACCATTATAAGCATATAAATATATAAGAACATCCTCCTAAGACTTCCCTCAACAATAAATAGTGCAATATTTATGTCGAGTCCCATACCCCTACCTACACTGAGCTAAACCCCATAGGTTATCCTAGTTAGAGTTCATTACTTTAGTTCATTTTACCTTTTGGTAAAATCGTTCTTTATCCGACATAGACCACACGAGGAAATGTGGAATCTGGTGTCATGGATCTCTACACCGAAGGAAGGCAAACTACTTGCCAAGGTAGTACGAAAACATGAGCATAGCAATTACATGGATCCACGAGCTAGTATTCCTATGTGGGAAACATAGTTCATGAACTAAGGGATGTAGTTGGATCCTACCTTCCCTATGTGGGAAGGAACACTCCTCACTCAAGTTCACTCGGTGCTAAGCTAGAGTCCCTTTTCGAAATGTGTTTAATGTCATTATTAATCGTCATAACTTAATATATGTCATAGGGTCTATCCCTTGTGTAAGCGTCATCATCATAGCTCAATAAGAATTGCATGAGTATAGTCATTTCATTACAATTCATATAAGTGAGTTTAAAACTTTTACATCGTCACATCATGATAAGGAACATTGGTAAGTATCACCATTCCTATAACATTTACATCTTAGCCAACACCTCACAAATCATAGTCAAGAAATTTCAATTCAACATCATACCAACCCTATCAATATGAATACAAAGTATACTTCAATGCAATATAATCACTTAATCACAATTTACCACAATTGAAGTAAAGAATAGGGATCACAAGACTTACCAAATCTCCTTCATAATCCGTCATCAAGGTCTTTCCATCAACCCTTAACTCAAACCGACAAGGGTATAATATCATCACACAACAATAACCATCATGATAACAAAGGCAATTGAATCACTACATCATAATCCATCACTAGTTCATAGCATAAGATAAGAGACCTAGGTCAAATCCATAATCTACTTCATAACCTAGATCAATTTCTCAAAAACAAGAATGATAATATTACATTTCATCTTAATATATGCATAATTGATACAAACACATCATGGAATAGTAATTCAACCAATAACCAAGTTAATTGAACCAACACTACACAATTTTCATCAAGATCACCACCTAGGGCTAAGGGGAAAAGGGCATCTTCTACGAATTAGACCAATCCATCAATAGGTAGTGTAATATATTTATAATTCATCATAATATAATAAATAAAATCTAAGGAAACCATAAACAAATAAATTTGAAAGATCAATTTCGAGATTGGAAAAGACTCAGTTGAAATTCTTACTTTTGAAATCAATTTGAAGGAACTCTTTTGGGAAAGAGGTCCCAAAGGTGAAAGAAATCCCATATGTTATTGTTTGATGAATATTGATGGAGAAACCTTGGTTATTTATGAACTATAACCCTCCTTGACCTTGTCTTCTATGGTGTTCTTCAACTTGGGAGAGAGAAAGACGAGAGAAGGAAAACAATTTGGGTTTGACAATTATGAGGGCTTAGGTTAGTTTAATTAGCTTAGGATCTTTATATAGGTTGTTGACTAAATTAATTAAACCACTATTAACCCCTAATTAATTAACTAACCACTTAATTAATTAAATTTACCAAACATAATACATGCAGTAAAACAGTGTGTCCACATATGACACCATGATAGACGCCCCCGTATGACAATTGACGGGCAATGGGACCAACCTTCATGTTGTTCCATCGTCGAGTTCAGAGACTTGTCAAAATAGGCTTTGGCAAAATATTTTATGTGTCCATTACGGAGGCAATTGACGCCCCATTGATTGGAACACGGTCCGTTGATTGCATTCGTTTGTGCACACTACCTTGGGCAGTCTTCGACCCAAATGCAAGGGTCCTCCTAAATGGACCTTGGTTGGTTCTTGGGGATTCGTGACCGTACGTTTCTATTATGAATCAACTCCAATGCGTGTTACACACCCTTCCATAAAAATTCATCAATTTCTAACTCCTAAAACTTAGTCAAATAGGCTAAGACACACTAGCACCTCCTTGAACTAGTTTGCGGACGTCATGGACGTTCCTTGACGTTGTGATTCCTAAAATTCATAAATGACTTATATACCTTAACATTGACCTTATAACAGTGTCTAAATCTTTTGACACCTATGTTAGACTCTAGAATATGTCTTAGATTTTCGTAGTATTACAATTAATACTTCCCAAGTCATAAAAGTCACATATTTTTAAGAGACACATCATCTTTCATTTAAAAGAGACTCAAATTCTCATTTTGGTCCAAAACACCACACCTCACAAGTGACATAAAGCATGCTTCTTACATCATCTCATGAAACAAATGTACAATTATCATATGAAGCTGCACAAGAAACGTGAGAAAACATGCATTTGATCAAAAATCCATTTGTATGCAACTAAGAGTCTTCAAAACATGGACAACCTAAGGTCAATTTTGACATACATAACATATGGAGAACATGCAACTTAAGATTATAGGCAGGACTCCCATCATGAACAAGTAGGTTACTAGGAACTCTTTGATTTCAAGATCAAGTAAGAATAGAAGGACAAGAAAGGGATATCTACAATCTTACTACTCACATCATCCTTCCACACTTAGGGTAAACCCATTTAAGATAGAATTAACTCAACCTTAAGAGAATATTAGCTCACAAACTTAAATTATTAAGCATATCATCCCTCTCTTTGGATCTAAACTCAAGCACACCCTTCATTAACATAAACTAAAAGTGATTCTCATCTTAAAGAAATTCAAGGGAACTCAACATACAAAAATTAAGGGCATTCAAAAATCTTACCTTCTAAGCACATTATCCCTCACTTAGGGTAAGCATAATCATAGCATGCCCTTAATCACCAAGGTCAAGGCAAGTTAAGACCGAACTTACATACTCATCACATAAGAAGGTTTAACATCACTGAGGGTTTTCTCCTATTCTCACATCAAGGAGTCAACTAACTCAGTCATTCCTCTAATCTCAACACCTAAAGGAAATCCATAACAATCAAGTTAGTTCACATTACCCAAACATATAAGGCCTCAATTACACCATGAATACCAAGGGTCATGGAAACCTTAGGGGAATCATAGAAGAGACTTGTCCATAAAGGCCACATTCTTTTGTTTCAACATTAGGGAAAGGTAACTTCTCGGTCATTTAAATCCCACATTATAAGAGGAAACTTCCAACCAACAACACCTAGGTACAACCTAAGCATTTCCTCAAATGGTCATACTCAATATCAACCTTAAAAGGCAACTAACCACTTTAATTAGGTCAAAATCAATTCTCTTCTCCTCTTTAAGGTTTGAAGGGTACATACAACCATTTAGGTCAACCTTAAGTCAAAACATTACTCCAACCTATGGAAAAATACTCTTTTCTTCCCCTTCTTCCCACTCTTTGAATAGGTTACTAAAGGTACTAACCAACTAATCATAAGGGTTCTCCCATCAACTAGCATACACCACAATCACCTTACAAAGTATGCACTCAACCTTCACTTCTCGGATCAAGCCTATGGAAAAGCTCATAAAGCATTACACAAAAGGGAAACAACAAAACACTTTTACATATACAAAGGCAACATACATCTTTAGTTATTTACGACACTTCTCCGAAGCATTTCAAGCCTAAACCATATCATTAGACTATCATCATACACAACCATTTAGCAACTCATCATTTCAAAAGGGAACTCATTTTAACCATGAATACTTTTAACAAACTAAAACCATATCATATAGTAACTTCTCAACATAACACCTTATTTCTCATAAATCACATATAACCATAAATGGCATCTCATAAACACATAACATTATTCACCTTCACACATACTCATCAAACTGTAAAACCAAGATAAACATCAAAACTCACCTTTTCTTCTTTAAGCATAGAGTACCATCTCATCCAAGCAATCACATCTAAAAGACCGTCATACAAGAAAACATAAGAGAGGGATCATACAGAGTTGAGTTCTATGACACAATGTGATAATAATGAAGAAGGGAAACTCTATTGTCCTATAAGCTCTCGCTCATTCATGTATGGCGACTCACCACCCATGAACGAGACTCTAATAGAAATGGAAATATGAGACTTTGGACACTAAGACCACTTTTATAACCTCATGCTCAGATGCCACATTTGTCACGGCCAGGGAGCAACCTGTAGAAGTAACATGGAGCACTTGACCTCCCGGAGGTCTTATACAAGTCCATAGTCATCATTCATCGCATCGTCATAGTAATTTTAGCAAAAATATTAAAACTCTTCATAGTACATCATATGCTAGAATAATCTCTCATGTATATAAAATATCATAAGTATATAGTTAAAATCTAAGTCTCTTTTGCCATCTTAGACTCAACATCAACAGAAAAGAATAGGGGCACGACCCTTTAACATCATAACATAATATCTAAGCTATTAAAGAACTTCAATAAAACATTACATAGGAAATCCTTGAATCATACCAACCACTTTCTTGAGCTTAAGAAACACATATCAAGCCTCTTCACCTTAGAGACAAACTTATAGAATCCACAACCTACACTTTGTGTAAAAAGGTTAAGAAGAATGGTGTTAGTACAAGAATGTACTAAGTATGACAACCATGCAAAAAAACATATATTTAAAGAGGACATTTTGTTAGAATACCATCGATCATGCTTTTTATTAAAACCTCGTAAAACATTGATACAATAAGTACAACATTGCTCATATACTTCACATGGGTATAGACATTATTCATACATAACATAATCCACGTAATTCATTTAAGGCATATCAATCATATAAATAAACTTATCCTCTTTAACCTTCACTCCGTAATCCCTAAGTAACCCTTAAGTAATACTTAGTGCAATGCATAAATAGTGTCCAATTCCATCATTAACACTCAAGCATCACCTTAAGGTCACCAAGGTGAACATTCAATAACCTTCATTAACTTAAACATAGGCATTCATAGGAACATAACATGTCCTAAGATTCCTATTACATATATGAACTACCATGTTCCATGAACCAGATATGAATCTCACTTCAAGCCCACATACAAGTCAACCCTACCAATAACATAATAATAGGCAATAGTAAATAATATATACTTGGACTTCATTTCATATAGACATCACAAGACCTTACTCATAGTCCCAATATAAGCCTACTAGTGCAATGTACATGTGAAGTACCATAGCCTCACTTATACTTAGTAAACTCATAAAGAGTCTACAATCTTATCATTTACTTCATACATCAACATTACAAGTGTTGTAAACTACATACATAAGTAGGACTTTCATCATATGACAAGTAAGACAAATATCATGCATATTCAATGTAAGACCTTTATCATATAGTCAATAAGACAAACATTATGCATCCAAAATATGACCTCATCATATAGACACTATAGGACTCATGCATTGAAAATTATAATGCAACTAAGTCAATACTACACTGTCATGCATAAGGAACTTAAGCATATACATATACATATAGAACACCTTTCTAGTACTCCCTTCAAGAGCTCCTTGTGCAATACATAGGTAAAGTCCCATACCATCACTAACACTAAGCAACTTACCTTATGTTATCCTAGTTGGGGTTCATTACATTACTTCCATTGTCCATTTTACTTTAGGGAAATCCTAGCCTTAGACCAAAATAGGACCATGTAAGCCAAATTTTGAACTTGGTGTCATCCCCTCACACCAAAAAAGGGTATCTTACTTGCCAAGGTAAGACATGAATATCATTCTAGTATTTTAGATGGATCCACTAGCTAGTAACTATGGGGCAACATAGTAATGGAAACTTGGAGGTTTATATGGAAACCCTGTTTATGCGTATTGGGAATTGACGTTATCCACCTTGTGAGGATTATGTTGAAAAAGCTTCTCTTTTGGAAATGGGCACCCCTCATTATCAAGTTCACCAGGTGCTAAGCTAACTTCCCTTTATTGAAAAATATTTATTAATTTTCTTCATAAATAGGCTTTAAAGGTTTAACTCATCATATGCTTAGCTCATAGGTTATAGATGAGAATTTACTTTCATCAACCTAATTCATGTGAGAAAAGCTTTCACATGGACATAGCATATTCAAGCACAATCTAGTTTAGAGTAAAATTGAGAATACCTTTCAAGACTTCCTCTTTACTAGATTATCATGCATGATTCATTATATGCATTTATGTGTGTGTGTGTGTGTACTTACATGAGAACAACTTTCACATAAATACATTTAGATACTACACATATGCATACTTCATTATATCATACACTTTCATATTCATGGCTTTATCATGCATTTATTCTCATGTACATAGAGTAATCACCCTATAGTTATTCTATCAAGGTAGACATGTGCAATGTATAGGTAAAGTCTCATACCATTTCCTATAATTGCTTACCTATAAAGTCATCCGAGTTAAAATACATTTCATGCTTCATGGACATATACTTTACATGCATTGTAGTAGACATTAGCGCATATGAGAATTATCCTTTCATTAGACACCATGAATCTATACAACTCATAAGACCACAATATACATTCAAGCATAAATCACACAACACATACTAAAATAGGCGACAAGAAACTTTCACAATACATCCAAGACTTCTAAAATTGCTAATATCATACATTCATATACGGTATATAGGTAGGGGTCATTAACCAATAGAGTTCATCAATGATAAACATTTATACCAACCTAACCCTAAGAACCTTATTCACATATAGAAAGCATCACCAGTACACCTAGAACATGATACTAGATTAGAAGACTAAGCATACAACCTCATGTGTGTGATTATCATAACCAAACTTGACCAAACATCAATTTAACTTCAAGGACATGAGCAAAAAATAGAGATATATAGAAAAGAAAGTAAACACCTACACCATAAGTGTACCATACCAATTAATGACATACAAGGCTAATTAAACTATCAATTTTCTACAAAAGTAAAGGAAGTAGGGAAAACTCACGAATTCTCCAAACATTGATCATCATTGATAAATACTCATAATTCATCAATAATTCATGTATAAGGTAGTAGCTAAAAGTAAAATAAACTAAACGAAATCATGATTCAACCATCATAGGATCAAGATCACATTATGTACACTACATCATCAATTATATATAAGGTGGAGGAATATAGGTCGAACTTACCGATCCTTTAAACATTGATCCTCGTTGATCAATTACCCAACAATTCATCATTAATTAACCTAAAGGAATGTAGAACTAATAAATTCATTACATTATATACATGATTCGATCATCATCTTATAAAGATCAAAAGACCAACATTATATCATATTTTTAGAATTTAGAAGGATCATGGGTTCATCATGAAAATGGATTGAAATTCATCTTTGAAAAGGTAGATAACAATAAATTTATCATAAACATGTTTTTGAAATTAATTTGAGAAAGAACACATGACTAGATTTAAAATTGGAAATTTTGGTCATTGAATCACTTTTGAAATTCTTTGATTGAACAACTTAGATGAATGGAAAACTTAGGATGAAGGATCACCATACCTTATTGATTGAAGACCTTTGAAAAATTTGAGAAGAAAATGTCACGATCGGGGAGCACCCCCTAGAAGTAACATGGCGTACTTGACCTCTCAAAGGTCTTATACAAGCTCGTAGTTATCAGTCATCACATTCTCATAGGTACATTTAGCGGAAAATTTAGAAATTTATTAGCACATCATATGATAGAACATCACTTTCATTATATATAAAATATCATAATACATACATAAAGACTCTAGTCTCTTTTTGCCATCCTGGACTCAACATCGTAAGAGTACATTAGGGACGCGACCCTTACAACATAATACATAAGTACCATAATACAACACTTTACATTAAACCATAATGTAGGAGATCCTCGGACTTACGGATACCTTTCCATGAGCTTGGGAATCACATATCAAGCTCCTCATCATTCAAATACATCCCTTAAGCATCCATAACCTACACTTTGTGTAAAAAGTACAGAAGAATGGAGTTAGTACAAGAATGCACTAAGTATGACAACCATGCAAAAACATACATTTAAAAGGAACATTTTCTTGAAATCATACTTCATTCATTTTTGAGAAAATCTTCATAAAACATTTTGTACAATAAGCTTTATCTCATTTAAATACTTCATATAAGCATATTCAATGGTCATCAATCATATACGATCACACATTGCATTTAAGGCATTTTAGAAGTACTTTACAGTAACTTGATTTTTCCCTTAATAGTGAACTACATTCATTTTACAGTGAATCCTGCTTCTTATTAATTCCTTATTTCACCAAGTAACCATCTAGTGATACTTGGTGCAATGCATCACCTTAAGGCCACAAGAAAGTCATACATACAACCTACATAAGCCAACACATACCATCATAGAAATATAGCACACACAAGACACCTTCAAGTCAATACTATAAAGACATTACAATGAATTCTATTCAAAGTGAACCACTAAATACTTCATTTCACATAAAACCTTAAAATACCTTAATCACAATCTCAATCAAAGTCTACCAGTGCAATGTACCCTAGAGGTTAGAGAATTTCTTAAGGCGTAGACCGGCGTACTTGACCTCTCAGAGGTCTTGTACAGGCCCTTCCGTATCCTTCATTGCATATAAACATATGAAAAATATTGCAAAATTAGAACTTTTCACAAACATTTGCATAGTTTTGAAAATCCCTTTCATATAAAACTCATAAGAAATACTATCTCTCATTTCATAAAATCCTATAATCCAAGCTTAGCTCTCCAAGATCATTTTCACCTATTAATCACTTTAGAGATTGATAAATGTCACGACCGGAATCTAGACCCCAGACGAGATCAGCGCGTTGACCTCTTAGAGGTCGCAGACAAGCCTACGTACTTCATCTTTACTTCATCTAGGTTAATTTATGCGGAAAATTTAAACTTTTTTTTATTTACCATTCGTATAAGACATTCTACTTCAACTCATAAATGTTCACAATCAACCATCTAACATTAAGATCATCAAATCAAAGAAATAGTTCATAGCTGCATTAAATGTGTACTTGCCAGAAAGGCACTAATACAAAATCGGAAATAAAGTGGGAAATGAAACACTAGTGGAACATGCTCCACTAGCTATGGCCTATATCTAAGCTAGATAATAACAGTATACAACCTTGAAAGCATGAGGTCCTACCAAGTATGGATGGAAGCTACACATCCGGATAACTGTAACATTGTACCGTACGATCTAACATCCACTTGTGCCTGCACCTAAAAATAGATAATTGTATGGAATTAGTACACACTTGTGCTAAGTATGGGTATACGCAAGCACACACCAAGGACATGCATGAGTAATAATAGGTCTTTCCTAACAACATGATTTATGGAAAGTAAAGTCAGTGGACTTGCCAAATTTGGATTAGGAATGTTAATGGACCTGCCAAATTTGGATTAGGAAAGTCAAGCCATGACTTTAACATGCATCATAAAATTTATCTTTTTGCAAAAAGCACATAACATATTTCATATATCATATCACGTAGTTCATATCATTCTTTCATATGCCATGAGACCTTGGAATCATGGACATGACATTAGGACTTCCCAAAATGAGGGCTCAACATATGGGACCTCAACTAGGGAGCCTTCTTTAGCAAACACAGAGTCTGCTTCATTCATTCATACGTACTTCATTTTTCATTCTTTTATGTATTAGTGTAATCACCAGTCATACCTAGGATGTAGTTTAAGACTCTCATCGGGTTTTCTATGCAATGACCAAGAATAACCTAGCCTGATTACTTAAGTCTAGGTCACCTCTTGATTATCCTATCCTTACACCTTTGGTATCGTTCATTTCATTATGTACATCATTAAAGGCTAGACTCATTCATTATTTGAGAACTTGAACTTTAATGACATAGATCATGTGAGCATCATGAAATCCAGTGTCTCCCCCGCATCGAAAAGAGGTGGAATCACCGGCCAAAGTGACCCAAAAAACCCAAAACATGCTACCGTACATGGGAATTGAACCCTGCTAGATCCCTATATTGGGAGTATAGGTTCGAAGTCTAGGATATATAACGATACCCATACCCAGCATGCCAGACAGTATCATCTCATGAGAGTCACGTGAACCTCCGCCCTTCCCGAAAGAAGGCATCACCGCTCATAGCTAGCCTATCGGCGCTCAGTATAAAGTTCCATTACAATAACTCATACATCATGGAAGCTGACTTCTTGGATAAGGACATCATAGATCATTAGATGATTTCTCATCTCATCATTAGTATTAAGTATGCATTAATTTCAATAATCTCATTAGAGTGTCCATAGAGACTGGTCTCTTCATTAACTTTACACTCTCATAGGTGAGTACGTTTTGGTAACATTTACTTAGGCTCATTTGAGATTGCTTTCATCTTTCACGTTAGCCTCTTATCATGTTGTCACCACATTCATTAAATTTAGCATATTTGCTCTTCATAATTACTTACCCCTTTACATGAATGTTCATTTCATCAAATGTCAATGCACTTGTCCATTTAGTGTTTTTCATACTCTTACTTAACCCTTTTAGGTTTTATATCATTTCATCACATACATCTTAATTTCACTTACTTCTAATCTTATGGTAGACTTATGAGTCAACACATACAAGCCATGAGGCTTCATTCATAGTTTGTCTAAGTGATTCATGTTTACCCAAGATTATGTGGTACAAGACTTATGTATCTTGTATACATACCAAAATATTTATTTTGATATTTAGAGGAATTATTCATCAAGTATTTAATTACGTATGACTAATATCGAAATACGGAATTGGGCAAGGGAACCCTACTTCGAATCCCTTGGACAACACCTCGTTAATTTTCTTTCACCTAATTTTGGATTTACATTTCCGCTTGGAGAACCTGATTTCGAATCCCCTAACTAACATATTTTTCCTTTCTTTTTCCCTCCCCTCACTTCACCTTAGGCGTTTTAAGCATTAGCGGATCCGGGATCGAACCCCCATAGAAACATTCATTTATTTCTCTTTTTCCTAAGTTTTTCCCATGTTGACCGAGAGGAGGTGGGTTCGAATCCCACTCCTCTCATTATTTTTTTTTTAATTTCTCTACTTATATCCTCCTTCAGCCAAGAGGTGGTGGTTTCGAATACCACTCCTCTCATTATTTTTATTATTTTAACATTTCTCTTTACTCTCTTGTTTGGCCAAGAGGTTGTGGGTTCAAATCCCACAACTCTAATTATTTATCCAGCTGTCATGTAGTGATGTCTTGGGTTCAATCCCCACTGACCTGACATGTTTTAAATTTATTTTCAAAATTCTCAAACCTCAAGTGTTCTGGCCGAAACTCCATCACCAAGTGCTGGAAATTTGGCTAAAATTTCTAGCCTTGATTTAACAACATTCATACATTCGTTTTGTGGTATTTTTAAAATTTGTTTAACGCGTTTTTAAGTGTAGATTCTTTGTTGTTTTAGCTTAGATTTTTCAACTTAATATCAGCCACCTTACACTTCATTCAACATCACAAATTACGCATCTTACGCACCTTAATTCCAATCATTAAACAAGTCATTTTAAGGCTTCAAAATGGAGAACAACAACAAACATTTTACACATTGCACCACATAATTTTTGGCCTGACATCATTGAACATGCTTAATATTTCCAAACACAAAATAACAAAGAACATCATATTTCACACTTATCTACCATCAACAATACCAAAAACATGATTTCTAACCTAATTTAGATTGAAATCGTAAGGAGAATAGGGACAAGGAATTCAATAATAAAGGAGACTGCCCTAGTTTCATATGATGAATTCATAGAAAGAAATTTCTCTTGGAGAAAGGATTCCAGGAGAGAAAACACATATCTGTTCTTGGTATTGCTTAACACTCAAAGTTTCTGCCTAGAATCACCACCAACTAAACATCCAACACAGAAACTCCCACCTTACCCGTCGAGAATGTAACGTTTAGCTTTACTTTGATGGATTGTTTTTGTCATTTGTATTTTATAAGTACTTCAAGTGTGAAGAAATTTTGTTGTTATTTCTGATTTTCTTTGCTGCTTTGTTAACAGAGAAAACGTGAAAATTGAGAGAGAGGCAGACGTGAGAGGTAGATGGATATGTGTGAAAGAGAGAAGTGTGAGGTAGTGCCCTCTTAGAACAACGACTTGTTGGCAAGACTTAGTCAATTTAATTTAATAATTAATAATTAATAACTAAAATTATGATTTCCCCCTTTTTAAAAATCATCCATTATTTAAATAATATTAATTAATTACATTAATTTATCCTTTTAAATAAAAACAATTTAATTCATTGCTTATACCTAGGTTCGAACACTGGTGGAGCAAGACTTTACTCTTAGAGCCCATTTTCGGCACTCTCTCCCAAAAATACCCCTTTACCTTATTAGTTAAATTATTAAAAATATTTTTAGGGTAATTACGATACTACCATTAGCCTGGTAAAACACCATTTTACCCCTAGACCCTCCAAAATTAAGATTTCCCCTTTTTAAGTCCGATAAAGACTCATCTGGGTAAATCTTTGTATTTGGGAGCCCTACATGGCCGGAACCAGCCTTTCCTAGCTTAACTAACTCCCCAAGTTAGTTGGCTTGGCTGTTGCAAGGGTTCAGAGGTTTGATTCTACGCGCATCAAACCGTGTGAACCCTGGTCTAATCATAGGCATTCTTGACACATTAAGCATTTATTATTTTATCCATTTTTAGGGTTGTTAAAATAAAAGCATGAAATTAGTACAAACACATGTATTAAGTATGAAATAATGCATAAAAATTATGAAAACGAACATTGATTAGAAATATGTATATTTTGATTTAAATATCATAATATAATCATAAGAAAAACATTTAACACCTTAGAAACACATAAGAAATCACTTTATCAATTTATTCCATTTTTAAAACAACTTTATAGTAAGCAAGTTCACTGTTACAGCGAACTCCTTCACTGTTACAGTGAAGCCTATAAACTTCACATAGAGCACTTCCTAGCATGCAATCCTCTCACTTAAAGCTATCCCGAGACTCACTTATAATATGGCATTCTCCCTTCCAAAGGTTATCAAAAAACTTACTCAAATAAATCAACAAATTAACGTCCATGACTGACCTCTTCAAGATTACCTAACTAATCCTTAAGACTACTAAGTTGGATCATGTCTACATAATCAACCAACTGTCCTAACTAGAGTTATTCTTATGACTTATCTAGGTAAGATATGAAGTGACCATTCATATGCCATCTTCAAACCATAACTAGAAAACCCTTAATTACTGTAGATAAGAACTTATTCATTTAAGATACTTTCTTAAGTCAAGTCATTACATTCCTTCCTCATTTAGGAGACATTCATTACATAAAGACATTCAAGTAATGGTCTTGGATATGACATAGGGACTCAATAACATCTTCAAAGCCTATTTTGCAGTGTCTAGATAGTATCTCATACCACCACCTAAAATTCATAGAACTTCTCCAATACTAGTAGGTATCCAATATGATGAGAATAGAGAATAACCGACATTGACTATGGTAGCAAAACATGGAATCCGGAGTCATAACATCCTTCAATAGAGGGTGTTCTACTTACCAATGGTAAACCGTGGACACATCCCATGTAGGCACATGGCTAAGGAATATTAAGGACTTACTTTGTACTCTAGATTCAATCTTAACTACAGCTACTTTTCTTACCATACTAACTCGGTTCTAGCCTTTATTCGCGTAGAGTCATTTACATTAAAGGTTCATACTAAGGGTTTCATATCTTATTCATTACCCTATCACATTCACCCTACCAAAGAGGTCCCCTAGGGATACCTTTCAACGACGACAAAGATAACTCATCATGACTTTCCTAAGGATGATATGATGTCGTTCCAGCCAATAAAATATAAGTCCATCATTCATTATAAGAAGGTTACCATTATGACTTTCGACTTCAAGGTTCATTACCTTACCACTAGGTTCAAGGTTTCACATAAATGACCTTCTTAGAATCATTCAAGGTCTCATATTATTCATACATTCAATACCAAGAGGATTTAGTATCCTAAGTCAATACATATCATATTCACATTCATATATTTATCAATTAAGGGACACAAGTCAACCAACACAAAACACAACATACTTCACTTTAGCATATATTACATGCCATTCTAGGAGTACATAGGAATAACCATAATCATATTTAAGTCATATTATCCACTACTATAGGATCATCAATATAACCATTGTAGACTCATATAGTCAAGTAGTAACAATCATGCATCAACTATAAGACTACACTCATAAACACATAGTCAAAGTCTAACATGATAACCTAACAATATCGATTGAAGAACACATACTTTCACTTAATCACAAGTAGATTAACATGATCATACTTCTTATAATTCACTGCACACATCATCATAGTACTTCAAGTAGTGGTAAAAACACCATGATCATCATAATACATAAAGTAACGCCGACAAGACCACATCAATTGCAAGTAAAGAAGATAGCACCGCCATCATAAGTGGACCATACCAATCATAACATAATACAATAGTTAAATTACTTAAAATAAAGAGAATTAGGGCAGCGTACCACCAATCCATTCCCACCATTTCAATCCAAAGTTAAATCATCCAATTCAATACCATAAGGCCCTTACCCATGACCATGAACATCAAATAAATACAAATACCATAATACTCAATGAATCTAGGTCAATTAAATATATATTTATCAATATAATAGAACTTATACATCAATTGAATACAATTATTACATCATTCAATAGCACATAGAAAAATACACTAGAATTCATAAGCATTAAGTCAATATCAAATAACCCATAAAGTAGTAAAAAACTAGGGTACATCAATTACATGGGTTCATAGATTAATTGTGTTAAAATCATATAATTAACAAAAATTCGAACAGAACACAATGATTTAAAACCTTTAATGCAAGAACCCATGGATAGATAATAAAATAGGACAAGTTCATCTTTAGAAAATTTAGAAAACTCTTTGAATTTTGGGCTCCTTGATGAATAGAGTTTCAAGGATCAAAAAACATACCTAAATGATGTTAATGCACCAATTTGATGAATAATCACCACTCAATTCTCCAATCCAAGCTTTTCCTTGAATGTTGGCTTCAATGGAGTTCTAGAGAATTTTTAAGATATTTTGGGTTTTGATTTTGAAGAATGAATTCTTCTAGGCCTTTAAGACATATAAACCCGATTTGAATACCTAAATACCCGTAAGTAACCGCCCTTTCTCTTACTTGTACGTGGGGTAAATTTACAACTTGCAACCCTAGAATAAACAGTAAGCTGCGCAGGAAGTAGCCCTCACAAACGGTTGCCAAACAACAGACCATTTGTCCACAAACGGATAGTCCAGGCATCTCGTCGTTTGGTTTAGGGACTTTACTTTGGGAGATTAAGATCCCTAGGATAAGTATTTACCCACGACAGCCATGTACGGGGTGTCAACCGGCCAACGAGTTGTCCTTTGCCTCAGTCTATTGGGTCCTGGTCTAGACAGCCTTGGCTCAAATTAGTGTCCTTCCTCAAGGACCCGTGGAAGGTCTTTGGGGACTTTTTCCCGGAATTTTCCAATACAAATATGTTCAAATACAATTTTATTACCTCATATATAAATTTCATCCCAAAAAAAACAAGTAAAACTCGACGACACATGCTAAGACACACGACGTCGTTTCGAGGCATACCTTTCGAACGTCATGGACGTTTTTGGATGTTTGACCTCCAAACTTCATGAAACTTGACACACTTCCTATAAACACTATCAGAACTCATATAGGAACCTAATAAACTCATGAAATACATATATGTGAACATAACCACACATGAGGAATATGGTGACTTAGTCGTCGAACGTCTTAGTCGTCCCTTGATGTTTGACCTCCAATGAACCTAAAACTCTAGACACTGGCTCAATACCACATTATAGACCCATTTAGGACCTTAGAGGATCATGAAAAACATGTTAGGCTCGAGGTTGACTGAAGTCAATTTTGAGGTATTACAATCTCCCCCACTTGGACAACATTTGTCCTCGAATGACACTTGCCACTCTCCAAACACTTCCAAGAATAGAGATTCAACTAGAATCTCTATAAATACCATATAACATGTTATAAAATACAAACATATAGAGTAAACATCAATTTCAGATAATGAAGAGACTCATAACACAACAAGAAACTAGAGTAAATTCTATAACTCATCATGCAATAAAACTCACATCCTTTATTCAAAATTGCAAAAACTAACTTTATATTCATTATTATACTCACATACATCAGTTCTAACAACATTACAAAAATTTCCAAGCAAATATTAAATTAGTCAATTTTTTTCAAAATTCTTACAATGAGCAAGCATGCATTCCAGTGAATTATGCAAATTTTTCAAAAATGCAAATTTTAGGCAATTTATGATGGAAACATGCTAAAATGAAAAATAAAACCTCATAAAAACATTTTACAACAAAATCATAGCTTCACTAAATACAAAATGCAAGAAATCTATCAAAATTCAATTTCAAAAAGACTTCTAAACACAATGCACATGCAACATATTTTTATGATTTTCTACTCTCAAGGTTGAGTTGATTAGAAGAGATGCGACAATCAATAAAAACTCCACTAATTACCATACTCCCCCACTTAGAAGTAACTCATAACACTAAAGAAACACAAGAACATACTATCATCATCATAAGACTCATCCGGCTTTGCTCCGCTAGTCCGGAGAGCATAGAAACATCTCTTCTTTGGAGCATCATCCTTTGGAACATTAGGAGCAACTAGCTTTTCGTCTCTAGTATCACAATTCCTCACTTTGTGTCCCTCTTTGCAAAATCCAAAACAACTCCCGGTACCCACATTCCCCATAGTGCCTCTTTCCAGAAGTAGCACATGTAGGTTTGCGATTTTGAGAATCACATCCTTTCCTAAATCTCCCCATAGGATCACTAGGTCAATCCTGAGTTTAAGCCCTCGTCTTGGACATAGGTTGACCTTGATCACTTGAACCACTTCTCTTTAAGTTTCTAGAAATCCTACCAAGTTTAGACTCCTCAATTGATTAAGCATACGCCATGAGTCTAGCTAGGGTCATATCATCTTGTATCACGGTAGTATGACATTCTTATTTCACATGATCAGCGACCCCGGTCACAAATCTACTCATCTCATCCTTAGGGTTAGACACAAGGGATGGAGCAAATCTAGAAAACCTTGAGAACTTCAAAGAATATTCCTCAACATTCATGTTGCCTCGCTTGAGATTGATAAACTCCTATACCTTCACTTCCCTCCTCTAACCGGGAAAGTACTTTCCTAGAAAAGCTTTCTTAAATTCTTCCCACTCAATAGGACCCAACTCTACCGGCCTATTGTCTTTCTATTGAGTGTACTACACTTGAGGAACCTCCCTAAATTGATAGGAAGCCAAATCCTCCTTCTCCCTAGAAGTCACCCCATGGCAATTAACACCTTGTACACTCTATCTAGGAACTCTTGGGGATCCTATCCCGCTTTCGAGCCATGAAATATATGAGGATACATCCTTACAAAATCTCTCAATCTAGATGTCATATAGCTCTCCACAACATTCACTATAGGCACCATACCCATATTCACATGGGTAGTCAAAGATTGGGCTATAGCAAGTAAACCCTCTCTAATCTCTTCATTAGTCATTTCTGGGGGAACCATCGAAACATCATTACCTCCACCTACAATAGGAAATTGAGCACCTTGATGAACTTGCTCAACATTCTCAACTTGAGGAGGAATGTCCTCATTCACATCATTCTCCTCAACTCTCCTATAAATTAGACATTAAGAGTGAGTTCAAACAAGATTCCTACCTAATCTCATGAAATAGAATGCACAACAAGTATTTCAAGATGCACAATCAACAAGAGAAAACCATGAATTTATTTAAAATTTCTTTTCAAGTACTTTAGAATGTTAAAAATACTCTCAAGATAGGTTCAATCAATACATACCAAACATATATACGTCATGCAATTCATACTTTAGACAAGACTCCTATCATGAACAAGATTACTAAGAATTCATTAGTTTAAAGCTCAAGTAAGAATAGGATAACAAGGTAGAAATATCTACCACCTTACTACTAACATCACCATCCCCCACTTAGGATAAACCCAATTAAGAGCAACTTAACCCAACCTCAAGATAATCTTACCTTAACAATCTTCATTTTCATATCATGAAAGTTATAACCACTTTATTTGGAATTATAGCAAGTAAACATAGGAACACCAAGGCATTCTAAACCATATCATCAAGGCAATTTATCCCCCACCTATGAAGTTAGGTCATACTACCCAACCTCATAAGGTTTTTATAAAAAATAATAGACACCATGGTCATACAAAATTAAGTGAAACAATAGAGGAGACTTAGCCATAACGCCTCTTTCTTTTCTTTCAAATTAGAGTAAGGTAACTTCCAGGTCAATCAAACCCACATCATTATCCTACAAGTCAATCTTGCTACCCTTAATTCCAGGACCAAGCCTATACGAGAGACTCCTATTCATGCAAAACTATCATGAAGGTTTGCACATATAAACAAAGGAAACATTTGAACCATTATACATATTTAGGTAACATTCTTCCATAGGTAGTCATTAAGCATTTCAAACTCCGATCATAACATTGGGCTACCATCATCCAAAACCATATAGTAGAATACCATTCCAAAAAGAAACTCATTTTAATCATAATAACTTATAACATGCTTTAACTATATCATGACACATAATTCTCAACAAAATATGCCGTTTCACATATATATATATATATATATATATATATATATATATATATATATATCTAACCACATAGGACACCATATCGTCAAAGCATACCAAAGTTCACCTTAACACATACTCATGAAACCATAAACCATGATAAGAATTAAAACTCACCTTTTCTCCCTCAAGCATAAAAATACCATCTTATCCAAGAAATCACACTTAAAAGACTGTTGACAAGAAAAAATAAGAGAGAGATCTTATAGTGTTAAGCTCTATGGCACGACATGAGAATTATGAAAAAAGGAAAACTCTATCGTCCTATATCCTCTCTCTCATAAATGTCTCGCAACTCACACCGATGATCTAGACACTATTAGACGTGGCAATATGAGATTTTAGAACTTAAAACCACTTTCATAAACCTCATGCTCTGATACCACATTTGTCTCGACTGGGGAGCACCCCCTAGACGTAACATGGTGTTCCTGATCTCTTGGACGTCTAATACAAGCTCATAGTTACCATTCATCGCATTTTCATAGGTAAATTTAGCAGAAAATTTAAAACTTTCTTAGCACATCATATGCTAGAACATCACTTTCATTATATATAAATATCATAATATATAGTTAAATACTCTAATCTCTTTTTTTCCATCCTAGACTCAACATTGTAAGAACATTATGGACACGACCCTTATAAGTACCATAATACCATAGTTTATAGTAAACCATAATGTAGGAGATCCTTGGACTTAGGTTTTTCTTTCCTTGAGCATGGGAATCACATCTCAAGCTCCTCATCTTTCAAATGCATCCCTTAAGCATCCATAACCTGCACTTTGTGTAAAAAGTAGAGAAAAATTGAGTTAGTACAAGAATGCACTAAGTATGACAATCGTGCAAAAACATGCATTTAAAAGGGACATTTTCTTCAAATCATACTTCATGCCTTTTTAGGAAAATCTTTATAAAACCTTTATACAAGAAGCATTATATCATTTTCATACCTCATATAAGAATATTCAATGGTCATCAATCATATAAGATCACACATTTCATTTAAGACATTTTAGAAGCACTTTACAATAACTTGATATTTCCCTTTAAAGTGAACTACATTCATTTTACAGTTAATCCTATTTCTTATTAATTCCTTATTCCCCCAAGTAACCCTCTAGTGACACTTGGGGCAATGCATCACCTTATGTTCACAAGGAAGTCATTCATACAATCTACATAAGCCAACATTTACCATCATACAAATATAACACACCACAACACATCTTCAAGTCAAGACCGTAAAGATATTATAGTGAACTCTATTCAAAAGTCACCAATACATACTTCACTTCATGTAAAACCTTATGATACCTTACTTACAATCCCAATCTATGTCGACCGTGCAATGTACATGTGAAGCACCATACCCTCACACATACTTAGTAAACTTATCATGAGACGACAAACTTTAACATCCAATTCATATATCAACATAGTAATTGAAGAAAACTTCTTTTAACTCAACAAGACCTTCATCATGTAGTCATTAAGACAAACAAAGTGCTAATAAACATGATAGCATCATATAGATCCATTAGGACTCATACCATGCACATCATCATAATAAGTAATCAAATACTACCAAGTCATGTATAAGGAACATAAACTTAGGCACATGCATTAATACACCTCCGTAGGAATCCTCAAAAGTCACTTGTGCAATCCATAGGTGAAGTCCCATACCCCCACCAACACTAATCAACTACACTTAGGTCATCCTAATTTTGGTCCTTACTTTACTTCCATTATCCATTTTACTTTAGGGAAACTACAGCCTTAACCGACTCTAAGACCATGGTGCGACAGGTTATTTTTTGTTGTAGAGACTTTCACCAATGGAAGGTTTTCTTACCTAGCCAAGGTGAACATAAATACATGCTAGAATACTAAGTGAATTCACATGCTTGATATTATGTGGCAAGCATAGTTTTGGAACTTGGAGGTAAATGTGAAAACCCTCTTTATGCCAAATGGGAATTATGGTTATTCACTTATGGAAACCCTCTTTATGCCTATTGAGGCAATGTAGTTATCCACCTCATCAGTATTATGATGACCTACCTTCCTACAATGGGAATGGACACCCATCATCTTCAAGTTCACTCGATGCTAAGCTACGTTCCCATTTTATTAAAAAGCCTTTATTCACTTTATTTTATAAAATTAGGCTTAGGAGAGTCATCTCCTCATATGCTTAGATCATAGGTCATAGATGAGAGTTCATCAACCTAAATCATGTGACAAACCCTTTCACATGGACATAACATATGTTAGCATCAATCTAGTTTAGGGTACACTAGAGCACACCTTTCAAGGCCCCTCTATTGACTAGATCTTCATACATGTGTGTGTATATACTTATATGTGAGCAATCCTTTCACAAAACACATGAATGTCACACATGTTAATATATGAATGCATAACTCTATATGTTACACATGTCAACCAAACATTATTCACATTCATACTTCATCATATCATATACTTAACATCATAGCATATAAGTTATATTCATAACATGTTCATACATTCCTATGCATGTACTTAGAAGACCAACATAGGGACTATCCTATCAAGGTACACATGTGCAACACATAGACAAGCTTCCATACCCTTGCCATACTAGTTCACCTATCAAGTCATCTTAGTGAATGATAAATCAAACAACATCATAGGATAGATAGCATAGCACAAAATTCATTTATTCAAGACTTGCAACATCTTACAGTAAGATCTATTCTTTATGCACCCATATTAGCTTTACCTCACATATATCATTTTAGGACCTCATCATAGGTAAGAAGTACACATAAACTTAACATAAGCATTTATATGCTCATGACATAAGGAACACAACCTAGATCATAGCTAAACTTGGAAAATAGGCATAGGCTACACATATGGTGATTCATCACCAACACACATTCATAGTATAATTGTGTTCAAGGCCATTTTAGAATCACATATATATTGTCAATTAAGTAAACACCGTCACCAAAAGTTGACCATGCCACACAATGCCATACAAGGCTAATTCCATCAACAATACTATAGAAAAATAGAGAAGTAGAGCAATAGAGTAATTCCTACCAATCCTTTAGACTTTGATCATTATTGACCAATACTACTCATTCATCAACAACTCAAGTATAGGGAAGTAGCTAATGTACAATAATCATATACGAAGTCATGTATAAGCTACTATAAGACTATGCTACAAACTAGTACAATACATCACCAATATACTAGAAAGTAGAAGGACATAGACCATTAACCAATATCCTTAGTCTTGTTCATCAATCATATTTTATCAATAATATACATTTTGAGCAGTATCTAAAGAGATAGACCATCATAACTGAATCATGCTTCATCTAGTAATGTACCGTGGTTTCACGGTACCTTCAATGCTTTTTTCTTAAGATTGTTGTGTGTGTGTAGAGCCTTTTTTTAGTAATTTTAATATGATTTTATCCTTTGTTTTGCACGAAGTTGTCCAAAAACAAAATGTAGAAGGCTGTGAAGAATTAGTGCAGAGGTGACCTACGAATACCATCGACGACCCATCGTTCCATTGATGGACAGTAGATGGTGACCCTCGATTGGATGTTCATGCATCTGGAAGCAACTCAGGGAATTCTGGCCAAGTGTGGGGCTACAGAAGGATCCACGGTCAGTCGACTGATCAATGGACCGTCCTCAGCAACTGATGTTGAAGAAAAGCTAAGTATGGATGACGAGAACCATCAACGGACCATAGGTAAAGCGATGGACCGTGATGTTTGTCCGTCAATTTGATAAGAGAAGATGCAAACTTAAGGCTGAGAAAAGATGCTAACTATGCACTTACGGAGGCAGTCGACGGTCCGTTGTTTGATTGACGGACCATTTTTGGGGGTCGTCGATTGAAGCCGCGTCTTGGACAAAATTTCATTATTTGAATTCCTTTTAATTTAGGACTATTTTTTTTTATAAATAGGGTGTAAATCCTCATTTTTGGGGTTGGATTCTATTATTAGTCTTAGTTTTGTTATTGGAGATTTGTCTCTGATTTGGTTTTTAAGATAATTGTGTGATTTCAAGTAGAATTTCTGGATTTTCTTCGAATTTGTCAAAGTAAATTCATGATTTATTATTTATAAACTATGAATTGTGTTCTTCTATGCATCAGTAACTAAATCCACAACTAGGGTTGTGGGAACCATTAATGATTAATAAAATAAACAAGTTTAAATAACAATTTACAAACAGGTTATTTCCAACATTGATAATTTTTTTGTTTAGAAGTGTTTTTAACGAGTGCACGCGTTAGAACTCGCCTTATTGCTACTTGTCGGACCAAGAGGGTAGTTAATTGGAAAAGAATTATCGACATATATTTAGTGGGATACTATATAATAGGCTAGTTTCAATTGGTGAAAAGATACATCGAATATGATGCTTAATATGAAGTAAAGGTAAGGGATAGTAACTTAGAAACACGTAGCTGGACCAAGCTCCAATGTGAAATTCTCTATATGTGGGACCAAAAATTTAGTGATACATAACCTATCACTTTGGATGAAAAACATTAGGGAAGAATTGTTATAGCTAGGATTATGGCGTTATGAACATATGAGGAACAATTACACCCTAGTTTCTCACACAACTTGATAAACACCAATAATTCATTCTTTCTACTTGTTTGATTTTTCAATATTACAATACTTTTGTTTCACAAAACGCCCCCTTTAATTACTTTTCGGAGAGGACTTGACTAAATAGAAGTAATCGTGCGTTGAAGTTATGTCTAAACCATTTTCATCATGGGATCGACCCCAACCTAATAGTTGGGTTCTTTACATCATAAGACCGCTTATACTTCTTTACGGAAATAGATAACAACATACACATCACTCTATGAAGTCTATAGGCTAAAGAACCTAAATCAATCTTTACCAATTCAATTGGTATGTATTCATATTCGATCAATTATACCTAATTATGTTCACATTAAACATGTAAACATTAGCTAAATGTACTTTAATCATGAAGGAAACCATATTTAAATCCCTATAAGATCATGATACCAACATAGGAACTAAACTATCAATTAAATTTAGCGTCGGGGATTGTAGATCACTCGCCAATTTCCCTTGATTTGATCATCAATAACAAATTATCAACAATATATATGTAGGGAAGTAGATAAATATGTAGTGATGTAATCTAAATCATACTTCATCTAACCTAGAATGAAGATCACATCAAATTCATAGCATCATCAATCTATAGGCTAAAACATGTAGATCAATCCTTACCAAGATTCCCTTCATTTGATCACCAAGGATTCATACCCACAATTAATCCATAATATTAACCTAAGGCAGCATTTACAATGATATTTACATTATCAAACTCCGACAACAATTGTCATAAAGTCGAGCTTATAGTGAATACATACAAGAACATAGGCTAGTCTTGTTCAAACATTCATATATTGATGCACATGGATCACTAATCAATAATTCATCATCAGTATGCATATTAAACAGTCTAAATAAGCAATACAGCATTATATAATCACAATTCCATCAATATAAGTTCACGATCACAATGCCCATGCATAGGCTAAATCAAGAGTTGAAGAAAACATGCTTTCATAATGCAATTGTATTGAAATTCACGTTAAAACCAATACAATATCATCAATTAATCATGAGAAATCCTTTGGAAAATATTTGAGAAAGATCCCATGGCTAGATTAAAAGATTGAAGGTTTGATCATAAATTCTGTTTGAGAACTTTGAGATTAACTCTCCAGATGGAATGAAAAGTAGAGATGGAGGATTACCATACCTTAATTTAAACCTCTAAAACTTTATGAAGAACCCAAAGAAATCAATGCTCAAAGCTGTTCTGGAGCTTCACCTTCAATGGAGGTTCTAGAGAGAAAATTTTTGAACGGAAAGTCTAATTTGTGAAGAATGGATTGGGAATGGGGTTGTAACTTTTTGATTACTTAAATAAACCCAAAAATAACCAAATAAACCATGTAGGATCAGGTTAGCTCCCGGGGTGAATTTCACATTCACTGCTTTAATGAAATAGTGGTTAGGCAGTAGTTGCAGCCTGCATGGAAGCCATCTATGCCCGATTTGTCCTGTTGACGGACCATTTGTGTCTTCCGTAATTTGGGTCTTAAGCTTTACTTTGGATGAGACTTATCCAGGATAAGTCCTGAATTACAACCACCCATCGACGGGTGGTCAGTCAACTGACGAGGTGTCGTTTGGTTCGGTCTATTGACACTGCCAAGGCAGCGTCTCGACAGCCTTTGGGCCCTTCTTCAGGGCCTCTTTCGGGGCCCTTGGGGAGTTGTACTCGGACGTTTCCAAGGTTAATATGAAAATAAACAAGTAAAGGAACTTCCACATCAGTTTCATCAAAAACAATTACACGCAGCACGTCCAAACATGCGAGGCACACTCAAGACACACACATGCACGTCTCAATGGTTAACTTTCAAACGTTTTGGACGTTCTTGAACGTTTTGACCTCCAAACTTCATGAAGCTAAAGAAAATATCTATATACCTCATTATAAGAGATATAAGGACTTCATAAGTTCATGAATCACACATAAGCACATATAAACACATTAGGCCACTTTGATGACTAGACGTGGAACGTCTTTGTCGTCCCTTGATGTTTGACTTCAAAATGACTTCAAATCACTCATGCATACTTTAAAACACTTAATTAATATGTTAATACTCTTATAGGAACATATGAAGCACTATATACCCTAAATCATTTTGGGGGTCTTACAGAAACCATGAAAATCCAACCCTTACCTTGAACCTTGATTTTTCCCTCTGATGGAGGTTTGAGAGAATTATGAAGAAAAAAGAGATTTTGGGATTTTTATTTCTTATTGGGTATTGGGGGTTTTTTATTGGGAAATCGGTTAAATAAGACTTAAAAACTGCTTATAATCGACTCCCAATTACCCAAAATACCCCCACACTTATTTGGACTTTTAGACATGTCAAACTTAACTTTAATTTTTGAAATCTTCGTCGGGGAACAAGTCCGCGTCGCGGAGCTACTCCCACATGATTTTTGGAATTAAGTTTTATTACGGTATATTCTGCGTTGTGTCCGCGATGTATACAAAAATATTTGCATAAGGACACCCTAGTCCGCGACGCGGACCAATTTCACTTATGTGCAAAACGTTGCTGTCTTGGGTAGCATGTAGGCCATAAGACGGAACCTCCTGAAGGAACCCTAGGGAGGTCCTTGGGAAGTCATGACTGGATGTTTTGACCCTAAATACGTTCATATACATGTTAGGGTCCTATCCTATCAATTTGAGGACGAAACAACACATTAAACATAATAAGGAACACTAAGACGCACTAGCATGTTTCAAGGTTTCACATAATGGACCCTCTTAACATCATTCAATGTCTCATGTCATTCATACATACAAGACTGAGAGGCTTTAGCATCCTAGGAAAAGACATCTCATCTTCACACTCATACATGTACCAAGTTAGGAACACAAGTCCATAACACAAGACACTCTAGGACTTCACTCTATCACATATTGCATATCCTTTTCAAAAAGCACATAGGCACAACCATCATCACGTTTAGATCAGAGTATACACTACTATAAAATCATCAATATAGACCTCATAATACTCAACAAAAAATTATGAAAATTCATGCATCATCCCTAATACGACACACATAAAGCCATAGTCATAGTCTAACATGATTATCTAATATCAATAGAAGAACCCATACTCTCATATTACTTCATATGTAAATAGATATGATCATACTTCACATAAATCAACTTCACAAGTCATTATAGTACTTCAACTAGTGCCGACAAGTACATGATCATCATAATACATAAAGTAACGCCGACAATGCCACACCAATTGCAAGTAAAGCACATAACACTGCCACCATAAGTGGACCATACCAGTCACAACATAATTGAAGTTTAATAATATAAAATAAAGAGAATTTGTGCAGCGTAACACCTATCCATTCTCTCCACTTTAATCCAAAGCAAAATCATCCAATTCAGTACCATAAGGCCCTCACCCATGGCCATGACCATCAATTCAATACATAAGCTATAATACTCAATGAATCTATGTCAATTCAATATAGATTTATCAATATAAGATAACCTATACATCAAATAAATAAAATCTTACATGATTCAATAGCCCATAGAGAACTACACTATAATTCATGATCATTAATACAATCACTTAACCCATAAAGTAGTCAAAAACTAGGGTTAACAATTACATGGGTTCATAGGTTAATTGAGTTAAAATCATCTAATTAACAACAATTCAATAATTATACAATGTTTAAAACCTTTAATGCAAGAACTCATGGATAGATTATAAAATTGGACAATTCATCTTTGAAAATTTTAGAAAGCTCTTTGAATGTTGGGTTCCATGATGAATAGAGTTTCAAGGATCAAAAACCATAACTCACTGATTTTAATCCACCAATTTGATGAAGAATCACAACAAAAATATCCAATCCAAGACTATCGTGAGTTTGGCTCCAATGGAGTTCTAGAGAATTTCTAAGGCAATTAGGGTTTTGATTTTGAAGAGTGAATTTTTCTAAATGTTGAAGGTTTATAAACTTGATTAAAATACCGAAAATACCCCTAAGTAACCTCCCTTTCTCTTATTTGGACGTGGGGGTGAATTTACGACTTCACCCCTAGACTTAACAGTAAACTGCATGCAATAGACAGCACCATCGACGGATGGCCACCAACGAACCGTCCCTCCACCAACGGACCATTCTGTTCGTCCGTAGTTTGGGACTGAGGCTAGTCCATGGCTTGGCCTTCTCCCACGCCTAAGTACTGACCCACAACACCCATCGACGGGTCGTCAACTGTCCCACGAGACGTCTACTGTCTCAATCGTTTGGGGTTGTCTAGGCAGTTTGGCTTCAACAAAAGCGTCCTTCTTCAAGGACCCTTGGTTGGACCTCGGGGACTTTCACTCGGATGTTTACAACCCAAATATGTTTGTATACAATATTAGGACCTACCACAACAATTTGATCCAAAACAAACATGTAAAACTAGATGCAACATACAAAAACACACAAAGTCATTTCAAGGAAAACTTTTCGAACATCATGGACGTTCTTGGACGTTTGACCTCCAAACTTCACGAAACATGACACACTGCCTATAAGCACAATGATAAGTCATATTATGACCTCATCAACTCAAGAAACACACATATAAGCATATAAGCTCACATGAGGCACATAGGTTACTAAGTCATTGAACGCCTTGATCGTCCCTTCACGTTTCACTTCAAAATCATCTAAAACTCTAGAAACTTCCTCAATACCACATTCTAGAACAATTTTGGACCTTAGACCATCATTAAAACCATGTTTATCACTAGCTTCACCTAAGTCATTTTTGAGGTAATACAATCTCCCCCACTTGGACAACATTCGTCCTCGAATGACCCCTGCAACTCTCCGAACACTTCCAAGAATAGAGATTCAGTTAACAACTCATGAACACATCATATAACACCTTATAAAATACACACATCTAGGAAAACATAATTTCACATAATCTAGAGACTCACAACACAACAAGAAACTAATATGAAAATTACAAAAAAAATTCAAAAATTACAATTTTTAGGCAATTCATGATGGAAACATGCTAATATGAAAGATCAAATCACATAAACACATGTTACAACATAATCATAATTTCATGGAGTGCACAATGCAAGGAATCAACGAAATTCAATTTCAACAAGACCCCTAAACACAATTCACATGCAACATGCTTCTATCTCCCCCACTTAGAAGGAACTCATACCACTAAAGAGACACAAGGACTACTACTTACCAATATCACCATCCATAGTATTAGGAGGAAATTCCTCATCCATCTTTCCTCCTTCAAACCTTCTAGCGGCCATCGTTCTAATATTCATCTCTTGTAAACACAAGAGAAGAGATTAGGAATAGACACATAAAACCTCAACTCTATACGCAAGACATAGGATTAGAAAATAAGGGAAACTCGATCGTCCTATAGTCTCTCGCCCATAGATGTGTCGCGACTCACACCGATGTTCAATATTTTAATAGACGTGACTTGATGAGACTTTTTTATTCCTAAGAGTACTTTCATAACCTATGCTCTGATACAAAACTTTTCACAACCCGAAACCACATCCTAGAAGTTAGGGCTAATATTGGATTGCGATGCGGTGTACTTGACCTCTTGCAGGTCTTGTACAAGTCCTTCTGTATCGTTCATCACATATAAATATGATAAGTAGTGCGTAATTAAAACTTTTCACAAATATTCAATAAGTATTTAGAAATTCTTTCATACAAAACTCATAGGAACTACTAAGTCTCATTTCATCAAATCTTTGATATAAGTGTACTTTTGGAAACGACCTATACAAAATCGAAATATAGTACTACTTAGTATATTACAATACTTCGATTAAGGAAATAAAAGACATATATGCTCTCGAGTAAAATGAGGACATACTTCACTTCACTTGAATGATGCTACGATCCAAGTCTTGCTTCCCAAATGCTCCTCACCTACCAACCACTATGGATATAGATAAAGGCATGGAATTAGTACAACCACATGTACTAAGTATGGCATAATGCATTAAAATCAAGAAAACGTACATTTGTTTGAAATATACATCTTTTTCATTTTAACATCATAATAAAATAATAACAATAACATTTAACACCTTAGAAACATATAAGAAATCACTTAATCAATTTGACACATTTTTTAGAAATATTCAGATGGAAGTCGTGTCACTATACATTGACTAAATTCAGTGTTTTAGTGAAGTTTCTCAACTTCACAAGGAACTCTTCCTAGCATGCAAACCTCCCATTAAAAGATATCCTAAGACTCACTTAAGTAAGACAAAGAGAGATTGCCCATACAACATCTCTAGGCACAGCTAAATGATCCTTCAGACCACCTATAATGACTTATACACACTCATAATACACCAACATAAGAACATGAGATTTCTCCTACCAAAGGTGATTCTAAGTCTCACTTGATTGATTTGTAAAGCGACCGCCCATACAATCCCTTACATACACACTTCAAAGATCCTATAGAATACCTATGATAGAATCATTCTCACTTAATACTACAACATATAGATGATATGACATCCACCTTCCAAAGGCTATCAAAACACTAACTTAAGAAAGTCAAGAAGATCACTTCCATGATTGAACTCTTAAAAATTACCTAAGTAATCCTTAAAACTACCTAAGCGTTAGATCATGTCCACATAATCCGCCTATTCCATAAATAGAGTCATTCTTATGACTTATCTAGGTAAGATACGAATAGACCATTCCTATGACCCTTCACACCTTAACTAGAAAACTCTTAACTACTCTAGATAATTACTTATTCACTTAACATGCTTCCTTTACTTAAATAATTACATTAATTAGTTTACTAAAGACTCATTCATCACATAACGACATTCAAGTATAGTCTTAGACAAGACCTAGGAACTCTAACTAACACCTTCAAATCCTATTGTGTAAGTTATAGGTAGTATCCCATACCACCACCTAAACGACATAAAAATTCTCTAATGCTAGTAGGTTTCCTACATGATGAGACTAGGCAATAACCAACACAGACCATGATAGATAGACGTGGAATCCGTAGTTCGAACCTACTCCAATGAGGTTGTTCTACTTGCCCAGGGTAGAACTAGGACATATCCCATCTAGGCACATGGTTAAGGATTATGAAGGGTGTGCTTTGTACTCTAGTCTCACCCTTTAACTAGAGCTACTTGACTTACCATACTAACTCGGTGCTAGCCTTTGTTCTCATAGAGTAAGTTACAATAAAGGTTCATATAAAGGGGTTCTATATCAAGTTCTTAACCTAATCACATTTACCCTATCAAAGGGGTCCACCAGGGCTACCTTCCAATAACTTCAAGAAGCTCATGATGACTTTTCTATTGATTATTATGATGTTGTTCCAGTCAACTAACCTTAAGTCCATCATTCATTATTCTTAGGATACTATTACGACTTTCGAGTTCAAGGTTCATAACCTTACAATTAAGTTCAAGGTTACATATAAAAGACCCTCTTAGCATCATTAAGTCTCATGTCATTCATACATACAAGACTAAGAGGCTATAGCATCCTAAGTCAAGACGTATCATATTCACATTCATACATGCACCAAGTAACGAACACAAATCTACTACACAAGACGCTCTAGGACTTCAATATATCACATATTGCATATCATATTCAAAAAGCACATAGGCACGACCTTCATCACCTTCAAATCACCCTATACACTACTATAACATAATCAATATAGCCATCATAAGACTCAATAACCAATTAGGAAGAATCATGCAGCATCCCTAAGACTACCACATAAAGCCATATTCATGGTCTAACATGATTATTTACATCAATATAAGAACCCGTACTCTCACATTACTTCACATGTAAATAGATATGATCATACTTCACATAAATCAATTTCACAAATCATTATATTACTTTAAGTAGTTCCGACAAGGTCAAGATCATCATAATGCATAGAGTAACGCTGACAAGGGCACACCAATTGCAAGTAAAACACATAACACAGCCACCATAAGTGGACCATATAAATCAAAACATAATTGAATTCTAGTTAACATAAACTAAAGAGAATTAGGGTAGCGTACCACCAATCCATTCTCTCCACTTCAATCCAAAGTTAAATCATCTAATTCAATAACATAAGGCCCTTACCCATGGTCATGAACATCAATTCAATACATGAACTATAATACTCAATGAATATAGGACAAGTCAATATAGATATATCAATCTAAAACAACCTATATATCAATTGAATACAATTCTTACATCATTCAATAGCCTATAGAGAACTACACTATAATTCATAAGCATTAATACAAAATCACTTAATTCTAGAACACATGGATAGATAATAAAATTAGGCAATTAATCTTTGAAAACTTTATAAAACTCTTTGAATGTTTTGCTCTTTGATGAATAGAGTTTCAAGTATCAAAAACCATACTGCACTAATGTGAATCCACCAATTTGATGAACAATCACCACTCAAATATCAACAAGACCTTCCTTGAGTTTTCTCTCCAACGAAGTTCTAGAGAATTTAAAAGGGAATTTTGGTATTGATTTTGACGTGGTGTGAATTTACAAATTCACCCCTAGACTTAACAGTAAATTGCACGTAGGAGACAGCACGATCGACGGATGGCCACCAACAGACCGTTCTGGCTGTCCGTGGTTTGGGACTGAGGCTGGTCCTTTTCTTGGCCTTCACCCACGCCTATGAACTGACCCCAGACACCCATGATTGGGTGTTAATTATCCCACGAGCCGTCTACTGCATCCGTCGTTTAGGGATGTCTAGGCAGTCTTTGCTTCAAGGAAAGGGTCCTTCTTCAAGGGCCCTTGGTTTGTCCTTGGAGATTTTAACCCCGACGTTTTAAACCAGAATATATTCGTATACGAGTTTAGGACCTACCAGATCAATTGCATCAAAAAAGAACATTTAAAACATCATGAAACATATCAAGACACACAAGGTCGTTTTTAGAAAAACTTTTCGAACGTCATGGACGTTCCTGGATGTTTGACCTCCAAACTTCAGTAAACATTGCACACTGCCTATAAACACTGTAGTAACTCATATGAGGACCTCATTAACTCAAGATGCACACATATAAGTATATAACCACACATGAGGCACATATGTTACTTAGTCGTCGAACGTCTTGGTCGTCCCTTAACGTTTCACTTCGAAATCACCTAAAACTCTAGACACTGCCTCAATACCACATTCTAGAACAATTTTTGACAATAGACCATAATGAAAACCATGTTAGTTCTAGTTTCACCTAAGTCATTTTCGAGGTATTACATTACTTCTTCCCCTTCCAAAGCCATCATAATGGTTTACTTGGCATCAACCGATAGTAATTGACCCGAGAACTAAATCAATTATATCATCATTATCAAAATTAACTTCAATTCCTAACTTAGGGTTAGGGGAGAAGGGTTCATTATGAATTATTCAAGAATTAGGTCTAATAAAAATAATACAGGTACCTAGGTAGCCAAAAGGGTGAATAAGATGACAACAATAATCAACACATTCACAATTCATCTTCAATTCACAAGTAAGGACCAAGACATGGGGAAATTGGGGAGAGGATGTGATCCATGAAAAATTCCCCAATTAACATTAATTATACAATAATCTATACTAGATTTGTTATTGGAAATCATAATTCAACATAATCAATCCTATATTTCGATTTTAGAAGAAAACCAATTTGTAAAGAAAATACTAAGAATTTGGTTAATTGAAATTCAACTTTGAGAGGAACTCTTGGGGAAATTAATCCCAAGAGTGAAGAACTCATAAGTTAATGATGCTTTATCCCAAAAAATTGGGTGAAAATTTTGGAGACTTTGTCTTTTTCCCCAAGCTTCTTGTTCTTCAACGAGGATGAATGAAGAGAGAGAAAGTAGATAGAAGTGAGACCAATTCGGGTTTTAATTTGATTTTGTGTTTAGGAGTGGGAAATGGATGAAAATTGAAGTAAAGTCAATATATAGTCAACCCCAAAAATACCTAAACTGCCCCTTATTTAGTTGGACTTCAAAAAGTGAAGTCCAACTTAACTTCACTGAGAGACCCCGTCCACCTTCACGCCCCACTTCACAGACCTTCAAGAGAATGATGGGTCATGGTGGTGGTCGCGAAGATGTAGGCAGTAACTCTTCCAAAGGAGCCTCGTCCATTTCTCCCACCAAGGCAAGACCACATAGCACCTTGCCTTTTTCCGTAAAGATGCTTCACGGACCATCAATTGTCTCATGGTGGTCATAGATAGTATCTTACCTTCACTCACCAACTCATACCCCTTTTTAGCTAAAGCATTTTCACGGAAGCCCCTTTTCCTCCGTCATGTTCACCACGAGTAGTGGAATGGCTCGTGGTGTCTTTGTCAGTAGCTAGGATTCCTTAGGAACTCCCTCCATGGCTAAGGCTTCTTCATGAGCACCCTACCTTGGCCGTGTTCAACACAACGAGCCGTGGTCATGCTCCTGAAGAGTGAGGCAGTAGCCTTCCTTCTTGGGCAGCCTTTGCCTCTTGGCTTTGACTTGCCAATGGAGGTTGGCACTCCTCACTTGTCCTATAATTCCTAAGCACTTCCTTAACACTTATATACCCTTATACACTCTCTTCAACCCATCAAGACACTCTACTAGCCCATGTAGTAAATTCTTCGAATGTAGCGGACGTTCCTTTACGATTTGCTTTCCAAACTTACTAAATGACTTATATACCTTCAATTTACCTTAGAATAGTTTAACAACTCTTAGACTCACATGTTAGACTCAATTTTAGACATAAGACTTTCGGAGTGTTTGAATAGTACGCAACTAGACCCAAGAAACTTCTTATGTCGGTAAGAGTCAAAGGTCTAGGACAATTTCTAACTCCATTATTCTTCTTCGGATTGACCTATACACCCTCACCAGAGATAACAAAGCCATGAAAAAGCAATTGACTTCAACAAAAATTCACACTTGCTAAATTTGGCATAAAATTAGTGTTCCTTGAGGACTTGCACGGACAACCTCAAATGACTCTCATGCTCATTTTCATTCTTGGAGTATATTAAAATATCATCAATGAACACAATCACAAATGAGTCAAGTTAATCTTAAAAGACTCTATTCAATAGGTCCGTAAACTCCGCTGGGGCAATTTTTTAACCGAAAAGACATCACTGAAAATTCATAGTGACCATATCTAGTTCGGAAGTCTGTTTTGGGAACATCTTCTCCTCTCACCCTAAGTTGGTGATATCCCGACCTTAAGTTAAATTTGGAAAAGTAGCTAGCACCTTGGAGTTAATCAAATAGATCATCAATAAGAGGGAGAGGATATTTTTTATTTATGGTGACTCTATTGAGTTGACGATAATCAAAGTATATCATAAGGGACCAACCTTCTTTTTCACAAAAAAGACAAAAGCACCCCATGGTAAAACACTAGGTTAAATGAAACCCTTGTCTAGTAAATCGTTTAGATGGACCTTGAACTCTTTCAATTCGCCAGGAGCCATCCGATTCTCATCATGTGGGGTTCGTATCCGGTAATAAGTCAATGCTTAAGTCAATTTCCCATTAGGGAGGAAATCCACGAAGGTCGTCTGGAAAAACCTCAGAATATTCCCTCACTATGGGAACCGACTCAATAGAAGGAGTTCAATTTTCTAGATATTTAACCCTTTCCACACAGTGTAGACAACCCTTGGCTATCCATCTTACAAGTTTTCAGGCAAGAAATGATTTGACCCCTTGGCATAAAATTTCCCCCTTTTCACTCTAAAATGGGTTCATTTGGAAAATGAAACTTCACTAAGCTCGTTCTACAATCTATGGAAGCAAAACAACCATGAAGCCAATCCATACCCAAAATGAAATCAATATCAAACATGTCAAGTTCTACAAAGTCAACAAGAGTAACTCTAGTGGACAACATTATAGAACACTTTATATTGACTCTCTTTGCAACTACCGAGTCACCTATTGGTGTACAAAATGAAAAGGGTTCAATCAAAACATCGCGAGGTATATAAAACTTTCTAGCAACCAAAGGTGTAACAAAAGAAAAGGTAGAACCGGGATAGATCAAAGTACAAACAGTAATAGAGAAGAAACATACCAGTAACTACATCGGAAAAACATTCTTGTTCACTCCTAGCCTTGAGTGCATAAAAGTGGTTCCTTTTTGGATCTTCAAAGCTAGGACTCCTTCATTGAGTTTGGCTACTACCCTCTCCTTGACTATTCATTAGGACAATCTTTTACCACATGGCCACTTTTCCCACAACCATAGCAACTAGTCATTCCAACAAGGCCTTCACCCACATGTTTCTTGCCACACTTTCCACAAGTTGGTCTTTCTCTTGGTGAATCAACATTTCTCCCCTTTTGAGATTTAGGATTACACACCCTATCATTGTGAGTCTTGGGGAAATTTTAATGAACTTGGTTTGAAAACCTCTTTTTGAATATAGGCTTGTCTTGAATATCAAGCCTACACTTAGAAGAACCACTTTCAAAAGACCTTTCCTTCTAAGCTTGTCTATTCATCTTCCTTGGACGACTCTTCTATATTTGGTGTGCATCAACCATCAACCTAGAAAGATCCATGTTGTCATGAAGCATAGATGCACAACATTCTTCTTCAAGCTCATCGGACAAGCCCGTTACATATGGACTCATTTCATGCTTATTATTTGAAACCAAAGAGGAAGCATGTTTAAACAGCTTAATGTACTTTAAGGAGTATTCCTTAACAATCATACCTCCTTGACGAATGTTGATGAACTCCTCTACCCTATGTTCCCTTTTCTAGCTAGGGAAGAACCTATCAAGAATGGTCTTCATAAGATCTCCCAAGTCACGGGACAACCTCTTAAAATCCGACTATCCTTTCATTATTGTACCATGTCTGAGCCACTTCCTTGTGTTTATAGGTAGCAAGCTCGGCCTTTTCAGTAGTATTCACCCTTATAGCAAACAAAATGTTATAGAACTCATTAAGGAAGTCTTGGTAGTCTTCATAAACTATGGATCCAAATAACATAGGAGATTTCCTCCACATTAAATCTCTCAAACAGGTAGCCATAGTACTAACATGTTGGTTCTCTCGAGGTACAACCTCCCGGTTAGCTTGTAGCGTAATGGATTGAGCTTGAGTATTGACTTGGGCCATTTGGAGAAGGGATTCCCTTACCTCATCATACGTCAAGGCTGGAGGATTGAACGGAACTTGATCATTCACAACAACTTGCTCTTGAGAAGGAACTCAATTGCCTTGGGGAGTATCTCCCGCATTAGCAACTGCCTCTTCCACTCTTCTAGCGGTTGTCCTTTTTAGTTCATCACCTATAACCACAAGAAAAGGATCGAATGCTAATAGACACATAGTGTCAAAAATCTAGAGGCACGACATAGGATTACCAAGAAGAAAGGATTTTCCTAATCATCACATACCATCTCATTCATAATTGTGACGTGCTTCACAACCATGAACAAGACATTATATACATGCGATTCATAAGCATTATACATTTCATATTATCATGTTACATGAGAACAATCTCCAAGGACTTCCCTTAGAGTCAAATTGTTCAATCTCTAGGTAGAGTCCCATACCCCTACCTATACTAAGTATACTCCTCAAGTCACCCTAGTCAATGTCCATTTACATTAGTCTTTCATTTTACTTGAGGGAACTATCGCCTTAACCGAATATGACCATGTGAGCTAAACCTGGAATCCGGTGTCATGAAACCCCAAACCGGAAGAAGGTGGTCTATTTGCCAAGGGTATAACCAAAACACAAATATAGAATTCTAGGTAGATCTAGAAGCTAGTATTCCTATGGAGGAAACATAGTTCAATAACTAGGAGATATATTAGAGTTCCATAGTTCCACAATACAGGGCAGCCTGTATCTCAAGAGAGTCATTGTGAACCTACCTTCCAACTTAGGAAGGGACACCTCTCATATCTAGTTAACTCATTCCTAAGCTAAAGTCCTTTTCGAATTGCCTTTATGTTATAATTAATCATTAATCTTATCATAGGCCATAGGAGATTAACTACTTGTATAATCATGATCGTAGCTCATTTGGTTGATGATGAGAATTTCCTTTTGTCACAACCCTTCATTAGTGAGATTAACATATCATATATATGTTATGTAAGAAACACAAGAGAAGCATCATAAACCTTGCATTATCATACCCGAACCATGATCTCACATTAAACATATTCATAGGCCAGCATTTATGCATAGAAACATCAAACATACTTCAATTTCATAACAACATAAATTATAGGACAGCATCAACATAATAAAGTAATCATGACTTTAGGTGACTTACATATTCCTTCAAATAATCTTCATCATGAACCTACTCTCAATTCATAACAATAATCCAATAATATAGTGATATACTCAATAACATAACCAATTCCAACCACTCTAGTCATACACAAGATCGATTCAAAATTGGGTTTAAAGGAAAGGGTTCATCTATGAGTTCGTCAAGTAATAGTTCCAATCAAAACATCACATGACATTAAGTGATTGATATAACATAATCGAATTCCATTATTTAGGGAGAGAACACGCTTCACATAAAAACCAACCATACCATATAAATTATTCAACAATAAATACATAATTATCCATAGAAAAATCATAATTCATCACCATTAGTCATAAATTTTGAGTTTGGAAAAAAAATCCACTTGTAGAGTAAAAACTCTAGGAATTTGAATTGCTAGAAATCATCTTTGAAATGACGTCTTAGGGAAATAAATCCCAAGATTGAAGAACCCATACCTTATTGACGCATTAATCCATGAATTTTTAATGAAAACCTTGGAGACATTGTTTTCTTCCTCAAGCTTTCTTGTTCTTCAATGGTGGTTGAATAGAGAGACTGTTTTGAGAGAGATGAGAGGGATTTGGTAGTTCTCATATGGAGTGCGTGTAAAATGTTTAAAACTTACCTAATGCCAATACAAACTCTTCATATAAATTACCCAAAAGACCCCTCACTTAATTGGGTCTTTTTTGAAAGTTAAATTGACTTAAAAACAACACGGACGAATCAGGGAAGTGGCTACGCGTTGAGAGGAAAATATTAATTATCTTTTTGAAAAATTTTGTCGACGAAGTGAGCCTCACGGAGTACCCACGTCGCCAGGCAAAGTGTTACTAGCCGGTGCTGGCTGTGGGATGCACAAGGGCTTCCATATATTGGCTATCGCAAGCTGCTTTGGCAGCTTACTCGCCAATGTTTGGATCGTCTTCAATGACCCTTCAAGAAGTCCTTGGGGAGTTTTTACCTATCGTTTGGAACCTTTATACTATATTCTACCTATTTAAAGTCTTTTTACAAGTTTTGGACTTCATTTGACACTCCCAAACCTTCACCAAACATAGGGACGTCTACTAGTTCAATTTAGCTAGTTTGGACGTCAAGATATTTGTTTGTCTTTTTAGCTCTAGCCTTTTCTAATAAAGTCTAATACATTAATATAGGTCTGGAAAGATAATTTTAACTGTTATTTAATAGGCTATCTCTAGTCTATGTTATGGAACTTCTAGAGTGTTACATGGAGCTAAGTTTATCTTTCAACTCTTCGAAGCCCCTTTCACAAGATTCCGACCACTCAAACATAGCATTCTTTCGGGTTAAGTTAGTCAAAAGAAAAATGATGGATGCGAACCCATCTATAATTATCCTATAATACATGGATAAACCTAAGAAACTTCTAATATTGGTAGGAGTCAAATGTCTAGGTTAATTATTAACCGCTTCCGTTTTCTTCGGATCGACCTCAATACCCTCACTTGAGATAATGTGACCAAGAAACGCAACTGTTCTCAACAAAAATTCATACTTACTATATCTATCAAAGAGTTGATGTTCCTTTAGGACTTGAAATACAACCCTCTAATGACCCATGTGATCATCCTCACTCTTCGAATACACCAAGATATCATCAATGAAGACAATTACAAAGGAGTCAATATAATTCCATAACACTCTATTCATAAGGTCCATAAAATTTGTCGGGCATTAGCTAGACCAAATGACATTCCTAGGAACTCATAATCACCATACCTAGTTCGGAAAGCCAGTTTTGGTATGTCTTCAGCTCTTACCGTAAGATTGTGATACCCCGACCCCAAGTCAATTTTTGAAAAGTGGCTTGACCCTTTGATTTAAAAAAAAAATCATCAATCCTAGGGAGAGATACTTTTTCTTTATTTTGACATTATTTAGTTAGCGGTAGACGATGGACATCCTAAGGGACCCTTCTTTAATCTTAATCAATAATACCGGAGCGCCCCATAGATAAATACTAGATTTTATGAAACCCTAGTCTAGTAAGTCTTTTATTTGAATCTTTAGTTCCTTCAACTAGGATGGAGCCATCAAGTAAGGAGGGATTTAAATAGGATTTGTATCTAGCAACAAGTCTATGCCAAAGTCTATCTGCCGTTTGGGTTGTATTCCGCGCAAGTCATCGAAAAAGACATCCAGGAAATTATTCACTAGGGTTACAAATTCTAAAAGAGGTGTCACACCTGGAGAGTACACCCCCAATGTGATAGGCGGCGGCGGCCTCTTATAGGACTCAGACAAGCCCTTAGCATTCATCTAACATCGGATCACTTAAAATTGCGGAAAAAATTAAAAACTTTCATAGTATATGAAGTATACTTAGACTTCATACATACCAATCATGAAAACATACGTATTGATATTCTAAAAATTGTCTTATACAAAAACTATCTAAAAAGTATGAATCTGAACATAACCAATAAATAGTCAATATACCATATAGCCTTGAATACAAAAGAAATCCTAAGAACATTCATGTGAATACGAGTATCCTTAAAATCTACTGAAGTCTTCGTAAGCTAGAATAATGAAAAGAGAGAACCCCTGAACATGAGGACCAACCAACACTTGGAGAAAGAGTTCCAAGCTTCTTCAATCGACCTTCTTAATCTTCAATGGCTGGGCTCTACATTTATAGTAATATAAAGTAATGGGGTTAGTATGGCATATGTACTAAGTATGGGTATATGCACATAACATTTAAGGACATGCATGAGAAAGGACCATTTATCATCTCTTTGGAATGCATGCTAAGTCATGAATGTCTTCAGTAAACGATGCCATCAACATATAGCATGATCATAATCAAAGGCATATTATCATAGAGTCATTTTAATAATTAATATTCAACAGATCATATACACATAACATGCAAAAAACTTACAAATGATCACATCCCCAACCTGCGAGTGTAATGGTCATGTGAAGCCCCATAACTCCACACAACCATGAAAATAAGATAGGAGATCATAAGTAATGCTTTCTTTGATGTAACTTGTAACATAAGTAGCCATCACCTAATAAGGAAATATGGACCAATAATATGCTCATGAACATAACAAATTCATATAAGAGTAACAACCTATATCATAAGCATCATATCTTTGAGGTTACCATATTATATAAGAACAATCTCCTAGGACTTACGTTAGAGTCAACTTGTGCAATGTCTAGGTAGAGTCCCATGCCCCTACCTATACTAAGTAGACTCTTAAAGTCACCCTAGTCAATGTCCATTTACTTGTGTTTCATTTTACTTGAGGGAACATTCAGCTTTATTGACATAGACAATGTGAGCTAAACATGGAATCCGGCGTTATAAAACCTCACACCGAAAGAAGGTGGTCAATCAACCAAAGTAGAAACAAACATGACATAACTTTATAGGTTGATCCATTAGCTAGTATCCTATGGTGTAAACATAGTTCAAGAACTAGGAGATATATTACTGACCCATAGTTCCACATTGCATGACGACCTCTATCTCGTGATAGATATTGTGACCTACCTTCCAAATAGGGAAGGGACACCTCTCATATCTAGTCCATTAGTGCTAAGATTAAGTCCCTTTTTGATTAAACTTTAAGTCATAGGAAATTAACCCCTTGTATAAACATGGTCATAAGGCCTTTAGGATGAGATGATAATTTCCTTTCATCGTAACCCTTCGTTTGTGAGATTAACATATCATAAGTCATCTTGTGTAAGGCATAAAAGAGAATATCATAAACTTTCATTATCGTATTCTTATCATTATCTCACAATTTAACATATTCGAAGCCCACCGTATATGCATAGAAGCATCATACATACTTTCATAGCATAGAATCATCATTTATAGGTTAACATGACAATCATAGAGTAATCAAGACTTTAGAAGACTTACCTCTTGCTTCCAAGAACATTATTCAAGAGCGTACGTTCAATACATATCAATTATCCAATAACATATTCACATACTCAATAGCTAATCAGTAGTAACTCTTCAACTCATAAACAAGACTAATTTGTATAGTGGAATAAGGGAAAGGGTTATTAAAGAGCTCATTCAAGTCTTAGTTCCAATACTAACGTTTACATGTCATCAATTAGTAAGTACAACCCAATCAGAACAATTATTTAAAGAGAGAGAGATCATGCCTCACAAGAGATTCCAACATTATTTTATCACCTTTAAAATCCAAGACGTGTTATAAAGCTTAAGTACTGTTTTTATGTCCATTGTATTGAATTTAGGTCATTTAGGAAGCTTAAAAACAAAAACATCCAAGAACGTACATGACGTTCGGGAAGTTGGTTCAAAGGGATGTTAGCGTGCCCCAACCTATTTGACAATTTTTTAGGAGTTGGAAATGGACGAAAATTGGTGGAAGGGTACATAATAGGTGTTTGAGTTGTTTCATGGTTTAAATGTCCGGATATGAATCCCCAAGGATCAATCAAGGGCCCTTGAGGAGGACCATGCAGGTTGAAACAACACTTTCTGTTCAGTGTGCATCGACGGGGAAACAGACGTTCCATGTGTGGACTGAAGGGGCATCGATGCCACTACCGTCCCACACATAGAAAACAAGAGAAACCCCTCGCCTTCAATGTCTCTGACCGATACGAATGAGTGTAGGACGGAGGGGGGCTCGTCAGATAGACGACTCGTCGTTCGGGGTCTCGTCTATGAGGGTCAAATTTCCTGCACAATTTAAGTTAGTTTCATTTAATTATTTAGGGGGTTAGGTGGATAATTAGGGGTTTAAAGGAGTTGAATTAGGTTAATTAAGTCCCAATATAAATAGCCCCAACCGTCATTAATCTAAAGACAACTCACAAATAAATTCTCTTCCTTCTCTCTTCTATTCTCTCTCTACTTGAACTCACCATTAAAGATTAGCAAGGATAAGGGTTTGGGGGATTAAAAGGGACGAATTCACCATCAAAATGTTTTCAAACGTTATGGTATGGGATATAATTCACCTTTGAGACTTTTTCCTCAAAGGGTTCCTTCAAAATGGAATTCAAAAGTTAAGTTTTCTTATGGGTTTAATTCAATTACAAAATTGAAGATATAAATTGAGTTGTTAATGATTTATTTAGGTTATATTTAGTATATTAGCATGTAATTCAACTTGATTTTTGTAATTGTTAGTGGTTTGGTCTAAATTGAATAATATGATCCTCCATCCCTAACCCTAGCTTGTGATATTGATCTATATTGTATTAATGATCATTAAATTGAGTTGGTTGTTGATTAGATTAATATCCCATGGTTTTATTATGATTTAATCAAGATTAATAATAGGACTATCATTCTAGTTCTTCAAAGGGGATTAAGGTTATAAATTGTATTGTGAAATTTGCCTATGTATCTCGTCTTAAGTTATGATCTAGTGTTAAATTGTGTTATAGAGATGCAATTGGTCTTGTTAAATAATTATTTATCATTGTGTGATGATGTTACTCTCCAAATTGGGTTGAGTTATAGGTAGATGGTAAGACATTGATGATAGACTATGTGGAAGACTTGGTAACTCTTAGAATCTCTATTTTTAATTCCAATTGTGATTAATTGTTGTTAAGTCATGATATTACATTGGAGTATGCCTTATATTAGGATTATAGAGTGGTATGATGTTTAAGTCTTGACTATGTTGTGAGTTTAATTAAGATGTATGTGAAATAAGGATGGTGAAAACTATCAAAGTGCCTTGATATGCTATGAAATGCTAATGTGTTAACCTCGCTTATGTGAGTTGAGATGAAAGGACTTATACTCATAAAATTCATATTGAGCTATTGATGATGATGATTATTTAAGGGGTAGACCCTATAACCTAAACTAAGCTATGATTGATAATTAATGGCTTAAAGACATTTCAAAAAGGGACTCTAGCTAGCACCGAGTGAATTAGATTGAGGAGTGTCCTTTCCCACATAGGGTACGTAGGAACACTACATTATTATTGAGATCGGAGACTATGATGCATGGCGCATAAAGAGGGTCCCAACTATATCTTCTTGTTCTTGAACTATGTTGCCCCCATAGGAAATACTAAAATAGTGGATCCACGTAGTTTCTATGTTTCATGTTTTGGTACTACCTTAGCAAGTAGTCCGCCTTCTTTCGGTATGTGGTTTTATGACACCGGATTCCACACTATCTTATGAGGTCTATGTCGGTTAGGGCAAGATGTTCCCAAAAGGTAAAATGAATTACAGGACTTGAACTCTAACATAGATAACCTAAGAGGTCTAGCTTAGTCTAAGTAGGGGTATGGACTCTACCTAAACATTGCACTAGTTAGACTTGAGGGGAGTCTTAGGAGGAGGTTCTTATATATGTTTATGTTAAGATAATATACGATGTATATATAATGACTATGGCACATTTTTGATAATATATGTTGATTAGTTCACTTATTAGTATGCCTTGGGTTATAATGTTAATATATGAAGAAATGTAAAACTAAATGTTATGTTATGTAAGGTTGACATTGGTCATGGTTTCTTGTTGAGGATACTTGATTGAGTAAGGTTATGGGGCTTTGCTTGGTCATTGCACTTGTTGACTTGATAAGGACTCATGAGTAGTTGTCTTTCTTATTATGATATGATTGAATCTTATTCGTACTTGTGATGTGATTCCTTGATGTTAGAGTTTTATAAAATCATGGTATCAAGTATATTGGAATATGTATTACTTGTTGAGTTAGTAAGCATGTTTGGTTGATTGAGCTAATTTGCTTGGCTTTGCATTAGGTTCCAAAAGGGGTAAACTGGCACGTTTTGACTAAAAGTCCCTTTTTTAGCATGTTTTGCTTGTATATGTGCATAAGGTATCATATTTAGTAAATGTGGAGTACTAACCCCATTTTCTTCCCCTTTTCCCAAACATTTTAGGTTCCACTCATTGAAGAGTTTGGAAAGCGACATTGTTGAAGGCTTGGATTCTTTGTTTCATCCAAGTAGGGTAGGTCCTCAACTTTCAAGGGCAATGCCATCATCCAGCTTAAGGGCTTGTTACAATTTTTAGACTCTTCCATTTCATTCCTTTCAATTGAGTATTATACTTTTGCATGACCTATATGTGGTCTTGTTGGATTGATGTAAGGTCTATGCCCATATTGTGATAATCATTTAGATGGTATGAGATGAGACAATCTTGAGACTATTTTTCTATCTTATATATGTATATGTGTGATAAAAGCAGAAGTATATGTAACCTTCCTATACGAAGGGTCTATGCATACTCGATGCGAATATACATTATGTGTATGTAACGGTCTATGTAAACCTCCAAGTAGTTATAATGAAAGTTTTAAATTTTTTCCGCATTTCAACCTATGAATGTAATGACATGAGACTAAGAGTCTAGTCTTAGTCCTTGTAAAGGAGGACGACCCCAGTTACGTCTAGAGGGTAAACCCAGATGTGTCAAACTTGGTATTAGAGAATGAGGTTGAATATTGTTGAGTTATGTCTCTCTCTCTACCACTTCTATGTAGTTCTGTATTCATAATTTTGAAGCGCGCCAAACTTTTGAGTAGGAACCTATAGATGCTTAGGAACGCCTCTCTTTCTTGGAAATCTTATCTCGTGCCATTACAGTATACTTATGGTGTGCTTTTGCGTCTAATCTTCTTATAGGAAGCATGAACACTCGCAGGATTGCGGTTTGAAGAATGAAGAGGAAATAGCCAATGCGGGAGATCCTCCTCGTGGTGAGCAAGTCCTTCCACTTGAAGAAGATGCTAACATTGACAAAGCTCCGGTCAGTCCCCCACCCTTGAAGGATGGAGATATAAGGCTGTCGTCATTCGATTGTCTCAAGACGCTATCGTCCAAGCCCAAGCCATGATGGCCCTAGACAACCGGTAGGTTGTGGCCCGTCCTCATCAACAAGTCACTACTATGGCTTCTCATCTAAGGGACTTCACTCGAATGAACCCTCCTACTTTCTAAGGGTCTAAGGTTGATGAAGACCCCCAAGAATTCACTGATGAAGTCTCTAAAATACTTTTGCCTATGGGGTTTTTCGAAAACTGAGAACGCCGAGTTGGCCACTTATCAACTCAAGGATGTGGCGCAAGCATGGTATGTGCAATAAATAGATAATAGACCATTGAGGGGAGGTCTGGTGACTTGGGAGATCTTTAAGGCGGCTTTTCTAGATCGGTTCTTTCCTAGGAGATGATGGAGGAAAAAGTGGTGGACTTAATCAACCTTCGCCAAGGAGAAAGGAGTGTCCATGTGTACTCTTTGGAATTCATTAAGTTGTCAAAATATGCTCCTTCTTTGTTCTACGATCCAAGAGACCAAATAATCTGTTTTTTGACGGGGTGTCGGAGGACTTACAAGAGGAGTGCCATTCGGCCATGCTACATGAGAACATAAACATTTCTTGTCTTTTAGTGGATGCAAGAAAGGTGAAGAGGCAAGAGCTAAGCGAAAGAGTAGATATGCTAAGAGATCAAGGTCATATGATGGAGGCTCTTCAAAGAATAGGCTTGAAATACAAGACAAGCCTAGATATAAGAAACGGGTTTCTTATCAAGTCCCTTCCAAAATCCCAAAAGCTAGTGGTGATAGGGTGTATAACCCTAAATTCAGGAAGGGAAAAGTTATTAATTCACAAAATGGGAAGCCAACTTGTGGAAAGTGTGGTAAGAAGAACAATAGGGATTTCCTTAAGGGGAAGGATGATTGCTTTACTTGTAGAAAGAATTGTCACAAGATGTGAGATTGTCCAAACTTGAAGAGTCAAGACAAGGGTAGTGGTCAAGCTCAACCAAGTGGTTCTAGTGATGCTCCAAAGAAGAACTACTTCTATGCTCTTCGCACTAGGAGTGACCAAGAGACTTCTCCCGACCGGTGACCGGTATGTTGAAAGTCTTCTCTATTGATGTATATGCCTTACTTAATCCAGTTGCTACTTTATCATTTGTTACACCTCTAGTAGCTAAAAAGTTTGATATCTTACCCGATATTTTGCATGAACCTTTTATAGTGTCTTCTCTGATGGGTGAGTGAGTTGTTGCAAAAAGGGTGTATAGAAATTGTCCAATAATGTTGCCCAATAGAGTTTCTTATATTTGATCTAGTAGAACTCAATATGCTTTTTTTTGATATTATATTGGGTATGGACTGGTTGCATGCATGTTTTGCCTCCGTTGATTGTAGGATAAGAGTAATGAGGTTTAACTTCCCTAATAAACCTATTGTTGAGTGGAAAGGGGAAAATTCTATTCCTAGAGGTCGTGTAATCTCTTGTCTAAAAGTATGCAAAATGATCTCAAAGGGTTGTCTATATCACATAATAAGATTCCAAGATTTAAAATCCGAAATTCTTCCCATTGAGCCGGTACCCGTAGTGAGTTAGTTTAGGTCTTCCCTAATGACCTTCCCGATATTCCTCCCGAACGGGAAATTCACTTTGACATTGATTTGCTATCGGGTACAAATCCCAGATCAATTCTTCCTTCTCCAATGGCTACGGCCGAGTTGAAGGCTCAACTTAAAGATTTACCATATAAGGGTTTTATAAGGCCTAGTATTTCCCCGTAGGGTGCTCCATTTTTTTTGTGTAGAAGAAGGATGGGTCCTTGAGAAGGTGTATTGATTACCGCCCACTCAACAAGGTCAATATTAAGAATAAGTACCCCTCTCCCTCATATTGATGACTTGTTTGATCAACTCCAAGGGGCGAGTTACTTTTAAAAAATTGACTTGAGATCGGGGTATCAACAACTTAGGGTTAGAGGTGAGGACATACCAAAGACGGCCTTTTGGACTAGGTATCGGCACTATGAGTTCTTGGTCATGTCTTTCGGTCTCAATAATGATCTGGCGCGTTTATGGATCTAATTAATAGAGTGTTTTGAAATTACCTAGATTCATTTTTAACTGTCTTCATTGACGATATCTTGGTATATTCGAAGAATGAGGGTGATCATATGGGTCATTTGAGGGTGGTATTTCAAACCCTTAAGGAACATCAATTGTTTGCCAACTATAGCAAGTGTGAGTTTTGGTTGAGGTCGGTGACTTTTCTTGGGCACATCATCTCTAGTGAGAGAGTTGAGGTAGACCCAAGGAAAATGGAAGCGGTTAAAAATTGGCCTAGACAATTGACTCCAACTAACATTAGGAGTTTCTTGGGTCTAGCGGATTATTATCGGAGGTTCGTAGATGATTTTGCGTCTATTGCATCTCCTTTGACTACTTTGACCCAAAAGAGTAAGAAGTTTGAGTGGTCGGAGTAATGTGAGAAAAGTTTCCAACTGTTGAAAGATCGTCTCACTTCTGCTCCAGTGTTGACTTTATCGGAGGGTACAAAGGGTTTTGTAATGTATTGTGATGCATCCTGAGTGGGTTTGGGGTGTTTGCTTCTGCAACACCGGAAAGTGGTAGCCTATGCCTCTAAGCAACTTAAGGTACATGAGAGAAACTATCCCACTCATGACCTTGAGTTAGCGGCTGTGGTGTTTTCTTTGAAAATTTGGAGGCATTACTTGTATGGGGTTCATGTTGATGTCTTTACCGATCATAAGAGCATCCAATATGTGTTTACGCAAAAGGATTTGAATCTCCGACAAAGAAGGTGGCTACAGTTGTTGAAATATTATGATATGAGTGTACTTTATCACCCCGACAAGGCTAATATAGTTGTGGATACCTTAAGTCGTATGACTATGGGTATTGTATCCCATCTTGACGAAGCCAAGAAGGACCTAGCAAGGGAAGTACATAGGTTGTCTAGGTTGTGGGTGAGGTTGGAGAGTTCTCCGGATGGGGGTGCTATAGTTCATTATAACTCCAAGTCATCTCTAGTGGTTGAGGTGAAGTCCAAACAACACCTTGATCTAGCCTTTATGGATTTGAAAGAATCGATTCTCGGCAAGTTGAATGAAACATTCTCCTTAGGGGGGGATGGTGTGCTAAGGTACAAAGGTATATTGTGTGTTCCATATGTAGATGGGTTGAGGGATCGGATCTTAGAAGAAGTGCATGGGTCACACTACTCAATTCACCCGGGTTCGGCAAAAATGTAACAACACCTAAGAGAGAGATATTGGTGGGAAGGTCTAAAAAATGACATAGGCGAGTTTGTCGATAAATGTATGAATTGCCAACAAGTAAAGGCCGAACATCAAAAGTTTGGTGTGTTACTCAAGAGATCCAAATTCCTACTTAGAAGTGGGAAGAAATCAATATGGACTTTGTAGTAGGTTTACCTCGGACTTAAAAGTCATATAATTCCATATGGATTGTTGTGGATCAATTGACTAAGTCCGCTCGCTTTATTCCCTTCAAGTCTACATATTCGGTGGAGGATTGTACCAGAATCTTCATAGATGTGATTGTGTGCCGCCATGGCGTTCCGTTATCCATCATGTCGGATAAGGGAGCACAATTCACATCTATATTTTGGAGGACGTTCCAAAAAGGGTTGGGTACTTTTAATCCCCAAATGGATGGTCTAGTGGAGCGTACGATCGACACCCTTGAAGTTATTCTTAGGGCGTGCATTATTGATTTTAAAGGGAATTCGGATAAACAGTTGCCTTTGGTGGAGTTTACCTATAATAATATTTTTCATTCATCCATTTCAATGGCTCCCTATGAAGCCTTGTTTGGTAGGAGGTGTAGGTCTCCTATTAGGTAGGTTTAAGTGGGTATGCCATCGCTTCTTGGCCCTGAGTTGATTTATCAGACTTTGGAAAAGGTTCATATCATAAGGAACTGGTTGCAAATGGCCTATAGTTGGCAAAAGTCTTATGCCAATCATCGGAGAAGGGGTTTGGAGTTTGAAGAAGGTGATAAGGTGTATTTGAAAATTTCACCAATGAAAGCTGTGGTTAAATTTGCAAGAAAGGGAAGTTGAGTCCTCGTTATGTGGGTCCCTATGAAATCTTGCAAAGGGTAAGTAAGGTTGCCTATGAATTGAAACCTCCTAGAGAATTGGCTTCGGTTCATCCGGTTTTCCATAGTTCTATGTTGAAAAAATGTATCGGTGATCCCAAGTCCATTCATTATATTGAGGGTCTTGGTGTTAAGTATAACCACTCTTATGAGGAAGTTCCAGTTCAAATTCTTGATAGGCAAGTGAAGATGAATAAAGAGGTGGTTTCCGTAAAGGTGTTATGGAAGAATCATCTAGTTTAGGGTGAAACATGGGAGGCCGAGGCCTACATGAATTCCCGGTACCCTCATATTCTTGATAATTAAGGTTATTCATTCTTTTTAATAATATAAATATGACTAGAGATAGAAGTTCCTTGATTTTTGATGAAGTTTAATAAAAACGTATACTTTGGGGTTGCATTACATTGTAATAGTACCTCTAAAAACTTGAAATTTTGCCTTTTGCTTGTTTCGAGTAATGTTGTGCATTTTAGTATGATGAGTCTTTATGAAATCATATGTAGCATGTTGTTAAATTGAACTTTGTGCTAATTGACACATGTATGTTGAACTCATAAGTATTGTGAGAAGGAAATGCCTCATGATGAAGTGTTTTGAACCTTATGTGTGGTAATATGAGTTTTGATGTTTTCCTAGTTGAAATGATACAATTTATGTTGAGTTGTTATTGTTGATTGGTTGGGCATCTAGTCTTGAATCTATTCCTTCCTTCAAAAGAATTTTACTGTCATTCTAGGACGAATATTCCTAAGAAGGGATAATGTAATACCTTGAAAATTGATGACGTGTTGGACAGCCTAAGTACTGTTTTTAAGTCAATTTTATTGAATATACGTCATTTAGTAAGCTTAAGAACCAAAACATACAAGAACGTCCATGACGTCCGAGAAGTTGGTTCAAAGGGATGTTAGCGTGCCCTAGCCTATTTGACTAACTTTAAGGAGTCGGAAATGGAGAAAAATTGGTGGAAGGTTAGATAATAAGTGTTTGAGTTGTTTCATGGTGGAAACGTCAGGGTACGACTCGCCAAGGACCAATCAAGGGCCCTTGAGGAGGACCCGGCTTGTTTAAATAACACTGCATATGCAGTGTGCATCGACGGGGCAAAAGACGGTCCATGTGTGGACTGATTGGGCGTCGATGCCACCATCGTCCCACACTTAGAAAATAGGATGAAAGCCTTTCCTTAACAGTCTCTGACCGAGATGACGGAGTGCTGGATGGAGGGGGGATTGTCCGATAGACGGCCCGTCGTTCGGGGTCTCATCTGTGAGGGTCAAATTTCCTGCACAATTTAAGTTTGTTTCATTTAATTAGTTATGGGGTTAGGTGATTAATAAGGGGTTTAAGGGATTAAAATTAATCTAATTAACTCCCAATATAAATAGCCCCAACCCTCATTAATCTAAAGACAACTCACAAATAAACTCTTTTCCTTCTCTCTTCTTTCTCTCTTCACTTGAACTCACCATTTAAGAATAGCAAGAATAAGGGTTTGGGGGCTGGAAAGGGATGAATTCACCATCAAAATTTTTTCAAACGTTAAGGTATGGGATCTAATTCACCTTTGAGACTTTTTCCTCAAAGGGTTCCTTCAAAATAGATTTCAAAAGTTGACTTTTCTTATGGGTTTCATTCAATTATGAAATTGAAGTTATGAATTAAGTTGTTAATGATTTCTTTAGGTTATATTGAGTATATTAGCATGTAATTCAACTTGATTTTTGTAATTGTTAGTGTTTTAGTCTAAATTGAAGAATATGATCTTCCATCCCTTACCCTAGCTTGTGATATTGATTTGTATTGATCATTCCATTGATTTGGTTGTTGATTAGATTACTATACTATGGTGTTGGTATGATTAAATTAAGATGAATTACAGGCCTATCATACTAGTTTTTCAAATGTGATTTAGGTTATAAATTGTATTGTGATATTAACCTGTGTATCTTGTCTTAAGTTATATCTAGTGTTGAATTGTATTACTCCCAAAATTAGGTTGAGTTATGGGTTGATGGTAAGACATTGATGATAGACTATGAGGAAGACTTGGTAAGTCTCAGAATCTCTATCTTTAGTTCCAATAGTGATTAATTGTTGTTAAGTCTTGATATTACATTGGAGTATGCCTTATATCAGGATTATAGGGTGGTATGATGTTGTATTGAAATGTCTTGACTATGTTGTGAGGTTGATTATTGTGTATATGATATAAAGATGAGGAAAACTATCAATGTTCCTTCATATACTATAAAATGCTAATGTGTTAATCTCACTTATAAGAATTGTGATGAAAGGGCTTATATTCATACAATTCTTATTGAGCTATTCATGATGATGATTATACAAGGGGTAGACCCTATAACCTAAAATAAGCTATGATTGATAATTAAAGGGTTAAAGACAATTCAAAAAGGGACTCTAGCTAAGTACCGAGTGAAATAGATTGAGAAGTGTCCCTTCCCACATAGGGAAGGTAGGAACACTACATTACTCTTGAGATTGGAGACTATAATGCATGGGGCATAAAGAGTATCCAAACTATATCTCCAAGTTCTTGAACTATGTTTACCCCATAGGAAATACTAGCTAGTGGATCCACGTAGTTGTTATGTCTAATGTTTTAGTACTACCTTGGCAAGTGGTCCGCCTTCTTTTGGGGTTTTATTACACCGGATTCCACACTAGCTCATGTGGTCTATGTCGGTTAGGGAAAGATGTTCCCAAAAGGAAAAATAAATTAAAGGTCTTGAACTCTAAATTAGATAACCTAAGAGGTCTAGCTTATTATAGGTAGGGGTATGGGACTGTACCTAAACATTGCACTAGTTAGCCTTGAGGGGAGTCTTAGGAGGAGGTTCTTATATATGTTAATATTAAGATAATATATGATGTATATATAATGATTATGGAACACTTTTCATACTATATATTTATTAGTTCACTTATGAGTATACCTTGGGTTATAATGTTAATATATGATGAAATGTAAACTTAAATGTTATGTTATGTAAAGTTGAACATTGGTCATGGTTTCTTGTTGAGGATACTTGATTGAGTAGGTTATGGGCATTTGCTTGGTCGCTGCACTTGTTGACTTTATAAGGACTCATGAGTAATTGTCTTTCTTATTATGATAGGATTGACTCTTATTCGATCTTGTGATGTTATTCCTTGATGATAGAGTTGTAGTAAATCATGGTTTCAAGTATGTTGGAATACGTATTACTTGTTGAGTTAGTAAGCATGATTGGTTGATCGATATGATTTTCTTGGCTTTGCATTAGGTTCCTAAAGTGGTAAAATGGCACGTTTTGACTAAAAGTCCCTTTTTAGCATGTTTTGCTTGTATATGTGCATAAGGTCTCATACGTAGTACATATGGAGTACTAACCTCATTTTCTTCCCCTTTTTCAAAACATTTTTGGTTTTGGTCATTGAAAAGTTTGGTAGGCGACATTGTTGAAGGCTTGGAATCTTCCTTTCATCCAATTACGGTAGGTCCTCAACTTTCAAGGACCATGCCATCATCTAGCTTACGGTCTTTCTACGATTTTAAACACTCTTTCATTTCTTTCCTTTTCTATTGAGTATTATACTTTTGTATGACCTATATGTGATCTTGTTTGATTGAAGTAAGGGCTATGCCCATATTGTTATAATCATTTAGATGGTATGAGACGAGACAATCTTTGAGACTATTTTTATATCTTATATATGTATATGTGCGATAAAGTAGAAGGCTATGTAATATTCCTATACGAAGGGTCTATGTATATTCTATACGAATATATATTATGTGTTTGTAGTAGTCTATGTAAACTTCCATATAGTTATAACGAATGTTTTAAATTTTTTCCGCATTTTTCAACCTATGAATGTAATGACATGAGACTAAGAGGTTAGTCTTAGTCAATGTAAAGGACGACGACGTCGATTACGTCTAGGGGGTATACTCGGATGTGAAAATTATTAATCAAATACTCAACAATTTGTATGAAATCAACTACAGAAAACCATTACTTTTCATCTATAGTCATAGATATAGAGTTAGGAAGAGAACCCGTTTTGTTGAGTGAAAACGCTAGAAGTTTGAATTCTTGAACCATCTGTGAAAGTACCTCTTGGGGAAAGGAATCCCAAGAGCGAAAAGCCCATACCTTATATATGAATAATCCACGAAAGTTGATTGAAATCCTTGAGTCTTCTTCTTCTTCCTCAAGCTCTTCTTGCTCTTCAATGGATTTGGAAAAAGAGAGTATTTCTTGAGAGAGATGAGAAAATTCGTCTTAATCTGGTTTTAGGGTGTAAAAAGTGGTCTAAAACTGACCTAGAATCAATATGTAGTTGTCCTAGAAAATATTCAAAATAGTCTTTACTTAAATGGGTGTTGTTATGAAGCTAAATTATCAAAAATACGACTTTAACGAATCTTGGAAGTTGTTGTGCGTCGCGGGGCCAATTCCCATTATTTTTTTAAATTTTTGGGTCGAGGCTGTGAGGTTTGATTCAGTCTCGCATCGCGTTGCTGCCTCTAAAGTCTTGAGGCAGAGTGCCTCGTGAAGGCTCAGCGCTGCTCACCACCTTCTCTAATCTTGCTCACACAGCCCGCTTTGGCAGCCTGCCTACCCATGTTGGGGTCCTCCCCAAGGATCCTTCGGGTTGTACTTTGGGTGTCGTTACCGGACGTTTGGACTCTTTATACTAAATAATACCTATCCAATGTATTTTTACAAGTTTTTCAATTCATTTGACAATTCGAAACATTCACCAAACATAGGGACATCAACTAGTTCTAATGAGCTCGTTTCCGGACATCAAGGTCTTTCTTTGTCGTTTTGGCTATAACACTTTTTAAATGAACTTATTACATTAATATAGTTCTATAAACATAATTTTGAACATTATTTAATATATTAAGCTCTATTCTAAGTCATGGCATTTTCGGAGTGTTACATTATCCCCTCCCCCTAGGAACATTCGTACCCGAATGACACTAAAATCTTTTTGGAGGGTAAGGATAGACTCAATACTAGCAGCCCAACCAACAACAACATATAATCAAAATGAGTCACAACTAATAGGAGTACTTCACAACTCCTTTCAACGCATATCACAACATTACACATAGCACTCAATTCATGATGCACAACATATAAGAGCTCCATATTCATAACACATAGTAAGGAACTTCCTTCTCAACATTATCATGAGCTCAAATACATCAAGGAGTTACCGTGTTATCATTCTTCTCAATATAACAACAAAAAATCAAAATCTCAGGAAGACGACATGCATATAAATATTTCATATAAGTGCAAGAATAGAGTATGAAAGCATTTTCTAAAAACTCAGACTGGTACTATGTCTTACCAAAACATGCCCTATTTAGTGACAGTCAATTACATGATTATTTATTAATTTCTTTAATAAGTGAAAATGACTGACCTTAAGGAGTAAAAATATGAGCGTAGAGGGACTTTATGTCGTCTTTAACCTCCTATGTTGCACCCTCATTAAGATGGTTTTCCACCATAGAACTTTTACAGAGGCAACCTCTTTTTTCCTCAACTTCTTGACTTGAGATCTAGGAACTCAACCGGAACCTCTTCATTGGAGAGGTTCTCATCCACCCCTAAACCTACAATAGGAAAAATGGATATCGGGTCGCGTATGCATTTCTTGATCATAGTAACATGAAACACTGGAACTGAAGCTAGTTCACTAGGCACTTTCAACTCATAGGAAACCTTCCCAATTCTTTGTAAAACCTCAAATTACCAACATATCGGGGACTTAATTTTTCCTTCTTTCCGAATCTCCTCACCACTTTGATACGTGAAATCTGCAGATAGACATGATCACCTATATCAAATTCAAGGTCTGTTCTTTTATTGTCGGCATAAGAATTTTGCCACCGATAGGCTGTCTTCAACCTATCGCTTATGATTCAAACTTTCTCTATAGCTTCATAGATAATTTCATTACCAGCACGTACACCCTAGAAATTAGGAAAACCTTGGTTCTCAACACGGCCTACTCGACCTCTCAAAGGTCTTGTACAAGCCCTTTGACTTTATTGCATAACATCATAAATGGAGGGAATATAAAAATTTTCTTTAAACATATTCCAAAAGGTATTTCATAACAGCGGAAGCATCTCTAAATAACATTGTCCCAAAAACCATATAACTTTGACATGAATGAAACATCTTGGGATGCAACCCACATAAAGTCTAAAATATAATGAAAGACATAAAGGAACATAAAGGTTCGTCCTCAAAGATATGAGGACTCACCACTTCTTATCTTCTTAGAAACCTTGGAACTCGACCCTCGAAAGCAACTCAACCTTCGCAAGACCCTACATGGACAACATGTAGGCAGTATACCTTAGTAAGATATGTACTAAGTATGGAAACGACATACCAACATAAGATATCTCAAGGGTTAGTGAACAATAGAGATACTCATAAGAGATAAAGACATAAGCATATCATGAACATCATAACATAATAAAGCATCATAAATCATAAAATAGTTCATACTTATTTACATACTTGTCCTTCTTCCTCAAGTGAACTACACCACAAGCTACCTCCAAGTATACTTGTGCAAGGCTAAAGTAGCATCCCATACTACTACCAAAGCTAAGTACCTCTCTTTGGTCATTCTTTATCATAATCCACTATCATAATTAAGACCTATGTTCTTCATACTAAAGAGTACTATATTCTTGTGGTCATCTCAAAACATGCTTTTGCAATGTACATAAATAAGCCCATATTACCCTACATACTAAGCCTATCTTGAAAGTCATCCTTAACATGTTCACTCTCTATAGCTTCTTTATTACTTAACTTCATCTACTAAGATTCTCTCATCTTTAGTCCACTATACTAGGAAAGGCAACTCTAATTCAATCCTATCTTCAATCTCTTCTTCATTAGTGACCCTAGGCAATGCACTTTTGATATCCCATACCACCATTTGTGTAAGGTACTACTTTTGGATATTTTATTTATTACTTCTTACATTGGAGCCTAGCCCCTATCTTTATCTTTTGAACACTACAAGATACTTCATTAAGTATGTCTAAGTTTCTTAATCATATGGATCTTACGAGATACTTTTGAAGGTATGTCTTGATCCTTTAATCATGAACATTACGAGATACCCCTTGGGAATGTCTAAGGTCATAAACACATTATGAATACTCGAGATACCCCTTGGGAATGTCTAAATTCATCTATTCCTTTGGAACACTACAATATGCTTCTCAAGCACATCTAATTTCATAGGATATGGATATCTCTAGTAGGATACCTTGACACTACTACGTGAAGGACTCCCGCCTCATGAGATCTAAATGGATAGTAATCACAACTACTATGTGTGGCTCTCTTTTCTACTTGGAGCCCGGATCATTGCTAGACTATCCATTTCACTTTGCATATCCACTTGGAGTCAAGCATATACTCCAAGGTTTTCTTGTCAAGCGTTGCTCCACCTTCTTTCTCATGGAGGGATGTCCTAGGCAACCTTTTCATGCTCAAGTGAATCTATAACTTTCATTCAATCTTCCTAAATATACAGCCAACACAACCATCCTAAGGTTCATTATTCATCAATTCATTCTATCTTCATTCATAGGTATATTATAGGATCTTCTAGCCATTGATTTTCTTCTCACATTCTACAATACTAGGTGAATATATCCATAAATCATTCTTTAAGGTTCAATTCAATCAAGACGAATCTTAATACATCAAGTCTATTTAAATTCATACATTGGTGATTCAATCATGATCAATTAAAATAGAATACAATCAACATAAGAAGAACAAACACAAAACCTTTATCTAGTCTCTAATGGCCTAAGATCACCATGATAGCCTCCAAATTAAATTACTAAAATTCACCATTATAACTTCATAAAAACAGTATATAATTATCATATCAACATCGCTGAATGATACCCACTAGATTGGTATCACAATCTAGTCTTACCAACAATGAAATCACAAACCTCTCGTGAATAGGGTTCTTTGGATTCACAATTGAAGGGAAACAAGGGGGGTTTCATTGATGGAAGAATCCATGAATTAATAAGCTTCACATACCGTAGATTATGAACTTTTACCCAGATTTAAACCTTGATCAATTCTCCTAATAGCTGCTGCAATTTCTCTTCTTCTTCACTGGTGGTTTTGGGAGAGTTTTGGGAGAGAATGGTTTTTGATTTTGAGTCTTGGGTATAATTTGATATTGTGATCTTTAAATACTCCTCAAATACCTAAAATTAACTGAAAATAATTAATATCTAATGTTACCAAAGACCCCTGCAACTATTTGACATTTTAACCAACTTAAATTTGACTTAAAAACAACGCAACTAAATCTTGGCACTTACTGCGCGTCGCGGAGGCATTTTTAATTCTTGGTTCAAGAAACTAATTTGGGACAGAATGTTTCATGATTTCCACACTTTTCAAGGAAAAAAATGCCCTTTGCGTGATAGATCCGCGTTGCTCAGCCACTGCCAGATCTAGGCTACGCTGCAGCTTAACTAGCCTATGTTTGGGTCCTCCTCGGGGACGCTTAGGCTGGTCCTCGGGGCGTTGTTCTTGGATTTTAGATCCATTTCATGTCAGTCTATGTATAGTAACAATCTATTCTCCAATTCACCCTCAAACCACCTCAAAAACTACACTACAAAACACTAAGAAACACTTTTTTACTTGGACTGGTTTTCGGACGTTTTAGACGTTTATGGACGTTTGACCTCAAAACATTTCCAAACGTCATATACTATATCCAAACATTATTATTAGTCGTTTTCAGACCTTATAATCTCAAGACACACCTATTAGGCTCTATCATGACCTAGACTATTTTGAGGGTGTAACAGATAATCTCGGGACCAAGGAGTGAGGACTCACATACCTCAAATCTTCATACCAGAAATCTACACCTTCTGCTATAAAAAGCTTGAAAAGGTGCCATGGAGATTCTCTAATGGTAACCACGGTTGAAAGATATCTTAACCGAAGGTAGGTGATAATCCCAATTTCCTTTAAAGTCAATAATATAGGCTCTTAACATGTCTTCAAGGGTTTGAATGCTACGTTGAACTTCACCATCTGTCTGAGGATGAGGAGCGCTACAGAGTTTCACTTGAGTACCTAAACCCTTTTGGAAAGATTTCCAAAAAGGAGAAGTGAATTGGGCACCTCTATTAAAATTGATGGACAATAGAATCCCATGAAGACTCAGAATCTCATTTATTTAGATACTTGCATATTCTTTGGCAGTATAAGTAGACTTAATAGGAATAAAGTGGGCTGATTTTGTCAACCTATCCACAAAAACCCATATACAATCATTTTTCCTCCAGGTTCGAGGCAACCCAACATCAAAATCAATATTGATGGCTTCCGACTTCCATGTAGCAACATCCATGATTTGGGTTAAACCACCCGGCTTAAGATGCTTATCATTAACTTATTGGAAATTTTGACACTTAGCAACAAACTCTGATATGTTCCTTTTTAAACCATCCCACCAATAGACCTCTCTAAGGTCATAATACATTTTGGTGGCACCCGGATGTATAGGGTAGCGAGATCCATAGGCTTCTTCTAGAATTTAATTTCTCAAATCCTCAACATCTGGTACACATAATCTCCCTTGGTACCTAAGAACACCATCCCTCCTTAGGAGAATGACTCAATGAGCTTACTATGTGTCGATTTCATTAACTCCATCAATAGAGGATCAACGTGTTTCTTAGACTTCACCTCAATCACTAATGATGTGTCAGAGTTATTATGGACCATAAATCCCTCTTTTGGAGAATCTTCGAACCGCACACCTAAACGAGCCAACCTATGAACATCTTCCACAAGATATTTCTTCTCTTCTTCCACGTGAGACACACTACCCATAATCATACGACTCAAAGCATCTGCAACCACATTGTCTTGCCACGATGGTAAAGGATACTCATGTTATAATCCTTCAAAAGTTCTAACCATCTTCTCTTTCGGATATTTGACTCATTTTGCGTAAAAACATATTGAAGACTTTTATGGGCAGTAAATACATCAACATGCTAACCATACAAGTAATTTCTCCATATTTTCAAGGCAAAAACTACAGCAGCTAACTCAAGATCATGAGTTGGATAATTCTTCTTATGAATTTTGAGTTGCCTAGAAGCATAAGCAACCACCTTACCATTTTGCATGATGAAACATCTCAAGCCCACTAGGGAAGCATCACAATATACTACAAAGCCTTCATTACCCTCCGATAAGGTCAACAGCGGAGCGGAGGTAAGCATATCTTTCAACTCTTGAAAATATTTTTCACAAGCTTACTACCACTCAAACTTCACCTTCTTTTAGGTCAAGACTGTAAAAGGAGAAGCAAATGACGAAAATATATCAACAAATCTTCCATAATAGTCGGCCAGACCCGAGAAACTTTTTTATGTTTGTGGGAGTCAAAGTTCTAGGCCAATTTCTGACCGCATCCATCTTCTGTGGATCAACCTCCACACCCTCACCAGAGATAACATTGCCAAGAAAAGCATCTGACCTCAACCAAAATTCACACTTACTAAATTTGGCATAAATTTGTTCTTTAAGGACTTCCAAGGCCAACCTCAAGTGACTCTCATGTTCATTTTTATTCTTGGTGTATATAAAAATATCATCAATGAATACAATCAAGGTAATCTTGGAAAAATCTATTCATTAGGTCTGTAAATGTCGTCGGGGCATTCATTTACCCAAAAGACATAACTAGAAATTCATAGTGACCATATCTAGTACGGAAATCTGTTTTGGGAACATCTTCACCTCTCACACTAAGTTGGTGATATCTCGACCTTATGTTATTCTTTGAGAAGAAACTAGCACATTTGAGTGGATCAAATAGATCATCAAACCGAGGGAGAGACCTTATTAAGTTGGTGATAATCAATGCACATTCTAATAGACTCATCCTTCTTCTTAACATAGAAGACCGGATCACCCATGGAGAAATACTAGGTTGAATAGAGCCCTTGTCTATTAAATTTTTTATTTGGATTTTTAACTCTTTCAATTCAAACGCACCCATCCTATATGGAGGAATTGAGATGGGGTTCATATCCGGTAACAAATCGATACCAAAGTCAATTACCCGTTCGGGAGGAATCATTGGAAGGTCATTAGGAAAAACCTATGGATAATCCCTTACTACGGTGACTGACTCAATAGAAGGAGTTTCACAATCTATGTCCTTAACCCTCACAATATGATATAGACAACCCTTGTCTATTAACTTACAAGCCTTCATGCATGCAATGATTTGACCCTTGGCATAGAGTTTACCCCCTTCAACTCCAAAATGGGTTCATTTAGGAATCGGAACTTCACTGTCCTTGTTCTACAATCTATGGAAGTAAAGCAATCATGAAGACAATCCATACCAAAGATGATATCAAAGTCAAACATGTCAAGTTCTATAAAATCAACAAGAGTAATTCTATTGGACAGCATTACAGGACATTTCCTCTAGACTCATTTTGCAACCACAAAGTCACCCGTTTGGGTACAAACCAAAAATAATTCAAGGAAAACATCGGGACGTACCTACAATTTTATAGCTACCAAAGGTGTAACAAAAGAAAGGATATCACCTGGGTCAAGAAGACCATACACATTAACAGAAAATACTTGTAACATACAAGTCACAACATCAAAAGAGCTCTTTTGTTCACCCCTAGCCTTGAGTGCATAAAAACGGTTCCTTTTTGAGATTTAAAGCTAGGTTTAGCTTTGTTAAGACTGTATATTCTCCTTACTTTGGCTTCTCATATAAGACAGACTTTCACCATATGACCACCTTTTCCACAACCGTAGAAACTATTAGTTCCAACAAGGTATTCACCCACATGTTTCTTACTACACATACCACAAGTTGGTCTTTCTCTTGACGGATCAACATTTCTCCCCTTTTTGATGTTTAGGATTAGAACCTTTATCATAGCGATTCTTTGAGAAATTTGAAGGGACTTGGTTTAAAAACCTCTTCTTGAACTTAGGCTTGTCTTGCACATCAAGCCTACTCTTAGAAGACTTACTTTCAAAAGACCTTGCCTTCTTAGCTTCTATGTTCCTCTTCCTTAGACGACTCTCCTTTACTTGTGGTGCATGAACCATCAACCTGGAAACATCCATAATGCAGCATGGATGCACGACATTCTTCTTCAAGCTCTTCGGACACACCGGTTACGTAAAGACTCATTTAATCCCTAGCATTAGAAACTAAAGAAAAGCATATTTGGACAGCTTAATGAACTTTGCGAAGTATTCCTTAACACTCATACCTCCCTGAAAAAAGGTTGATTAACTCCTCTACCATAGATTCTCTTTTCTCCTTTTGGAAGAATCTGTCAAGTAAATCCTTTTTTAAGATCTCCAAAGTCACGGAACCGCCTACTAAAGCCCTACTATCCTTCCACTGATTGTACCATGTCTGAGCAACATACTTGAGTTGATAGGAAGCATGCTCAGCCTTTTCAATAATACTTACTGTAACATTCCATAAAATGTACATGACTAGTGAAAAGCCTAGTAAATTTTTAAGAATGTGTATTGGGGTACATAGGCATTCCAATGCGCAATATTAAAAAATATTAGGCATATTATACAATATTGGCTTAAGGGTGTTAGCAAATTTCTATGTATACACAAGTATTTAAAATATAATCCAAGCTTTTTTAAGGATTGTATTGATTCTAAACTTAACACATTATGTACTAGTAATCCAAGTGTCAAGCCTAGGTGCCATAGAACATGACCACTTAAAATGATCATGTATATTAAGCAGTGCCCAAGGACATAGTGACGATCCTTATGACAATAAGTAAACATTCCAAATGAACCTTCCAGAATAGTTAGTTAGGAAAGCACACGCAACACATGTGCAAGCACATGTGTAACCGGCCAAGAGACAAGCTAACCGAATAGAGCGGTTGGGGACAGGCGCGCGTCCGGGTCAAGCCCACGTGGGGACAAGCTCCCTTACAGGTCCTAGTCTCGAACAAACTAACCTAGATAACTAACTAACCTAGAACTAACAAAAAACAACAAACTAAGGGACCCGACAACCTAAGACCTAACTGGTTGACATTAGGACAAATATCTAACTAAGAAACATCGTAGTGCCTAACGTAGGATGATCCAAAAGGGTTGGTTATGGTCCTAATCACTTAGGGGTAATTTTGTAATTACCCTAGGTTATTTAATTAATTAAATTAGCAACTTAATTAATTAATTAAAAATCAAAATCATGGTCTTAGCCAAAACTATTAGAAAATTTCCAGATTTGGCTAAGTCAAATGTTCTCCTATGTGTAAGTCAATTTAGGAGGGGTGTTTCGGTAATTAGCTAATTGATTTATTTAATTAGCTTAAATATCCTAAGTTTAATTAGTAAATATCAGTTCCTAAGACATAGACTCACGTCCAATCACTAGAAAACCTACGACTCGAAAAAGTAAGCAAACGTAAGAAAAATAGAAAATTCTCCTTAGGCGATTTCAAGGTGATCCTTCAAGGTTTTCGTGCAAAGTTCAAGGTGATCTTCATAGATTCAATTCTACATAGATGTATGGGTTTTTTGTCCTGGAATTCGTTCTTCAAGAGGCTTTTCAAACATTTATAAATCAAGAATATCGAAACCAGGGTTGTTCCCAATGAATCGCATGTTCATCTCCCTAGTTCTCCCGATTTCCTATTCATGTAATATGTATGATGTAAATTTCGAGCATATTGTTTGTATATGGTGTTAACTGATTATTATGTGTATGTTTCCGTAATTATAATGTCGAATTAAACCTACATATTAGATTCGCACGCTTAGGGTGTTATCTACATGAATGTTAAATGTTATAATGCCTACTTGTGTTTGAGAAGATGAAATTGTTATAAGTTGTTCATTGATTTGTTTCATTGGCTAATCAAAGGTTAAAAGTTGGATTATTTAACATGATCGATTATTATAATGTATTTATGAAGTAATTGGCAGGGCTAGTTATAATGTTATGACAAGTATCTAGTGAAATTGTGATTTATGCCAATAAATTGGCTAGCAAAACTATGTCCAATCATATTACTTCCAAATCATGTAAAGTCATCCCAATCACTACATCAACGAACTCATAACATAGGGTATGCAAATTAATGGGACAAGTACCAACATACTCTATCCGCATGAACTTGAGAACGTAATAGCATTGAATAAGCAGTTATAACTTTCATAAAGAATTGTACATAACTACCAATAAACATTGAAAAAGTTAAGGTGAGTAAGGAAATAACTAAAAGCTCAACTTATTAGATTGACCTAATATAGAGTGTTAAAAGAATTGAGACTAGTCTCAATTACGCTTAATGTATTATATCAAAAATACTCACATAAGAGGGTGCTAGAGTCCGTGAGGCAAGTCTCACTGGCACCTTGATGATAATGTAATACTTAAGTTCATATTCATCAAGCAAAGAAAGGGATGACCAGTCATCCATAGAGTTAAGTAAACCACATAACAAGAAGCAAGCTTCCATAATGTTAAAGTCAATGCTAAGAGATAATATAGTAAAATAGATCTGAGCTTAGCACCGTTAGACTAGCAATGAGCTTGTGGAGCACATGTAAGCCTCATGAGATGAGATCACCACCCAGGTGTGATACGCTCAAACTTACTTCTCAAATAAGAAGTAAAGCGGTCGTGTCAAGTAAATAACCCAACTAGTGAGGTTGGGATCGTTCCCACGAGGAAAATAGTCTAGACTTAACTTCAACCTGTTATTACTATTGTTTGGTTGATGACTTCCTTAGAAAGTAAACACATAAAAAGGGGGGTTTGTATTTCCTAATGAGTAAAAATAACTAACAAAATTGAAAGAGAGACTTAACAGTTTTGAAAGTTGGATTTTAATCAATTAATCAAAGTAACTAGGGTTTACGTGTTCCCCACAGGTTCATAACTGCATAAATCTAACTATAACAATTCTTTCCTAGTATCTTGCATGCAAATTGATAAGTTATGTATTTC